>NC_041386.1:206017609-206028572 GCF_002162155.2 Triticum dicoccoides | reverse complement strand
GGGAGGAGGTGCAGCATTCACTCTGTCGCCATCGGCGAGGGAGGCAATCCACTACCGGTTGCATTGTTCTCTTCCACCCAGCGCCTATGTGGGAGGGCCTCCGACCCCTTCTTCCTCGTTGTCGTACATAGTGTGTGCAGATCCAGCCTCCTGCCGCACGCCTAATCACATCCCAATGACCCTAAGGTATAACTTTCTTTAAAACCGTCATTGCTCTAGTTGCATGCAGATCGTTTTCAATTCTGCAGTCGAATCTAGGTACTGGTTCAAAGAGGAAAGAAGGGGGTGTGTAACACCCTCGATGCGAATATAGCTCCCACGTGTCGAGGCACGACTTAGATATATAATCTCATTGAAGGCATATGTCGCAAGTTAGGCAATCTTCACAACATCCCATGTAATGTGATAACAAAAAGGGAGATAACATAGTTGGCTTACACTCGCCACGTCAATCAAGTACATAAATAACATTACATCATCCAAAACACTCATGGCCCGACTAGGGCGCCAAAATAAAGAGAACCCAGCATGCGACAACGGTCCCAATCACCCCCAACTGGGCACCACTACTGATCATCGGGAAAGGAAACGTAGTATCGTTGAGAGTCTTCGTCGAACTCCCACTTGAGCTCATACGCGTCTCCTGGAGCGGAATCATTAGACCCTGCATCTGGTGTAATAGTAATCTGTGAGCCACGGGGACTCAGCAATCTCGCACCCTCGCGATCAAGACTATTCAAGCTTATAGGTAAGGCAAGGTAAAATATGAGTGGAGCTGCAGCAAGCGACTAGCAAGTATGGTGGCTAACTTATTCGCAGAAGAGAGCGAGAAGAGGAGGCAAAGCACGAGCGAGAAACTAAAGAGCAACCTGCGCAAACATTACTCCAACACCGTGTCCACCTCCTGGACTCCGCCGAGAAGAGGCCATCACGGTAACACACTCAGTTGATTCATTTTAATTAAATTAAGGTTCAAGTTATCTACAACCGGACATTAACAAATTCCCATCTGCCCATAACCGCGGGCACGGCTTTCGAAAGTTCAAATCCCTGCAGGGGAGTCCCAACTTAGCCCATGACAAGCTCTCACGGTCAACGAAGGAATAGACCTCCTCCCAAGACGTTCCGATCAGACTCGGTATCTCGGTAATTCAAGATACTTCGACAGCTTAAAACAAGACCAACAACACCGCCCGAATGTGCCGACAAATCCCGATAGGAGCTACACATATCTCTTTCTCAGGGCACACTCAGATGAGCCAGACGTTGGGTAGGCCAGCCCAGAGTTGCCCCTGGTAGCCCCGGACATCGCTCGGTGGGACCAACACTCAGAGGAGCACTGGCCCGGGGGGGTAAAGTAAGATGACCCTTGAGTCTGCAGAACCCAAGGGAAAGAAAAGGCTAGGTGACAAATGGTAAGACCAATGTTGGGCATTGCTGGAAAAGCTTTAATCAAGGCGAAATATCAAGGGGTTCCCATTATAACCCAACCGCATAAGGAATGCAAAAATCCGGGAACATAACACCGATATGACGGAAACTAGGGCGGCAAGAGTGGAACAAAACACTAGGCGAGAGGCCGAGCCTTCCACCCTTTACCAAGTATATAGATGCATTAAGATAACATAGCAATATAATGATATCCCAACAAGTAAATAAATGTTCCAATAAGGAACGGCCTCCAATCTTCACCTGCAACTAGCAACGCTATGAGAGGGGCTGAGCAAAGCGGTAACATAGCCAATCAACGGTTTGCTGGGACAATGGTGGGTTAGAGGTTTGACATGGCAATTTTGGAGGCTTTCAAACAAGTGGTAGGCATCGTAGCATTGGCATAGCAAAAGAGCGAGCAAACTAGCATAGCAAAGATAGTAGTGATTTCGAGGGTATGATCATCTTGCCTGCACAGTTGTCAGAGTTGACTGGATCCTCAAGCGCAAACTCAACAGGCTCCTCGTTAGCGAACTCGTCTCCCATCTCTACCCAAACAAGACAAACAGCAACAAGGGTACAATCAACCACGTGCAAACTCAATCAACACGATGCAAAGATGATATGCTATGCGGGATGCGATGCGGGATGCCAAATGCAAGATATGACAGGAAATGCATGAACCTGGCCTCAACTTGGAATTCCAAGGGTGCCACTGGAAAGATGAGATGAAATCACTTGAAAATGATATAAAGAACGCCGGAATCAGAGTTACGGTTTGGAAATGGCAAGCGATTCAAAATTGACACCGGTCTGCGATTTACAGCAAGTAGGCATCTAAATGCAGTGAGATGAACATGCTACAACACCCAAACAAGGCAACAAAATACATGGCAGGGAAGCATACAAGATGCTTAACAAAAATCTAGCACTGAGCTACGGCCAATTCATCCATTAGGAGGTTCAAACAAGCATGGCAAAAACGCAAATGGTAAAACAGATCTCAGACTTAGTGAAGTCAACACTTGTCTGGAATTTCAGATCATATAGCCCTCTTCGGAGCAACAAAACAACATGCTACAGGACCTGAACATGACAAAAAAAGACACGGCATAGAGCTACTCAACAAGCTTAACAAATGTCCATTAGTGACCTTGAGCCAAAAGGGATCACAAAATATACTAACAAATACACGAACATAGCAAAAACATAATCAGTTTTCAGACTTAGTGAAAACTGGGACATGCTGAAACGTAACTCACGAAGGCGTGTTTACGAGCTCGATGCACTCACCACGGTGCAAGTCATGGCAAGACAAGCATACATCCATCAAGAAGGCACAAAATACAAGCTAGACATGGCAAGAACAATGGCATAACATGCATGGATCAACTACAATAACATCGGCAAAATCGCAAACAAGTTGACGATCTGCCCAGATTCGCAACGAAGCAAAAGTAGAGCTCGATTGACTCAAGCTAGGGTGCTCCATAATTGCAAACAAAGACATGGATGGATAGAGCACTACAATATTTACAAAACTCCCTTACTGATCATCCTCAAAAGAGGCACGGATCACTAGGAATCAACATGAACATATGGCATCATGAGATAAACAATCCCAGGACTTAGTGAAATCAGTAAGTCCCTGAAAACTGAATTAGCAAGCGCACCACTTTGCAAGCTTGCACAAGTCACCACACACATCCTAAAAATACATGGGTTGCACCTCTGGAAAGATGACAAAACCCTTAACAAAACATATCTAGAACTCACGGGCATATCGGGCACACATTAATCATGGCAAAAATGACAAAAGTGCTAAACGGAGTAACAGATCTGACAATTAACTCAAGTAGCCCTCTTCTAACAGCATTTCGGGCATCAAGATGAGCTCAAATTAAAATGATGCAATGTAATGAAATGATGTACTCTATGAGATGAACATTTTGATATGCTATATGCCAAATCGGGGCTACGGATGCAAAGTTACGGAGCGTCGAACAGGGGCATATGGATCAAGAATCTCAGGACTTAGCAAAAAAAACAACCTTGCGAAAATTAGGGTTTACTGTAGCCGTCTCGGATCCGATCTGGATCGGGGCGTGCGGAGCCCGAGGATCGCCGGCGAGCGAAGAAGCAGCGGGGAGGCGCGGGTCCGGTCGGTGGGGGCGGCGGCTGGCGGCGCCGGGCCCGGCTCCGGTCGCCGGAGTCCCGCGGCGGGGCGGCGAGCTCCGGGCGGAGGTGGCTCCGGGCGGCGGGCGTTGGTGCGGCGGCGGGGCACAACGGGGTCCGGCCGGTGGCGAATTCCGGCCGGCGAGGCGGCGGGGAGGGGAAGAGGCGGCACGGGCGGGCGCCTCAGGCCCGGCTCGGCAGCGGGGAGGGCCGCGCGTGGGCCTCGCGGGCCTGGCACGGTCGGCGGCGAAGCGGTCCCCCGCGGGACAGGTGGCGCGACGCGGTTGGGTGGCGGTGGCGGCGGACGTTGTCCGGCTCCATCCGGACACGTCCGGCGGCGGCGGACACGGATTTTAGGGTTTCGGAGGGAGGAAGGAGATCCGAAAATGGAGGGGCCTTTATATAGGCATAGAGGGAGCTAGGAGAGTCCAAATGAGGTGCGGTTTTCGGACACGCGATCGTGATTTAACGCTCTAGGACATGGAGCAGAGTTTGGTGGGTTTTGGGCCAAATTGGAGGGGTGTTGGGCTGCAACACACACGAGGCCTTTTCGGTCCCTCGGTTAACCGTTGGAGTATCAAACGAAGTCCAAATGGTACAAAACTTGACAGGCGGTCTACCGGTAGTAAACCAAGGCTGCTTGGCAAGTCTCGGTCCAATCTGGAAATGTTTAATCCCCACACACGAAAGAAAGCTAGAAATGACCACCGGAGGAGAACGAAGCGCCGGAATGCAAAACGGACAACGGGGAAATGCTCGAATGCATGAGACGAACACATATGCAAATGCAATGCACATGATGACATGATATGAGATGCATGACAACGACAACAACACACGGAGACAAAAACCCGAACCTGAGGAAATAAAATAACTTAACGCCGGAAATGGCAAGAGTTGGAGTACAAATGGGGAAAGTTACATTCGGCGTGTTACAACACTCCACCACTACGAAAGGATCTCGTCCCGAGATCTAGGACTGAAAGAACGCCGGGTACTCAGAACGGAGGTGATCCTCGCGTTCCCAGGTAGCTTCACGGTCGGAATGGTGTGACCACTTGACTTTGAGAAATTTGATTGACTTGTTGCGAGTCTTGCGTTCAGTCTCTTCAAGAATAACAACTGGGTGCTCACGATAAGAGAGATCTTCTTGGAGCTCAATGTCCTCGAAGTTGATGGTGCGGTCAGGAGTCTTGAAGCGCTTTCGAAGCTGAGAGACATGGAACACGTCATGAACATTTGCAAAGTTTGAAGGAAGCTCGAGTTGATAGGCGAGGTCGCCTCTCTTGCTAACAATCTTGAAAGGTCCCACGTATCTAGGGGCAAGCTTCCCTTTGATACCGAAGCGACGAGTGCCTTTTATAGGAGAGACACGGAGGTAAACATGATCTCCGATCTCGAACGCCAAATCACGGTGCTTACTATCATAGTAGCTCTTCTGGCGGGATTGGGCTGCTTTGAGGTTATCTCGAATGACTTTGCACATTTCTTCTGCCTCTGTGATTAAGTCATTACCCAAAAGCTAACGTTCACCAGTTTCAGACCAGTTGAGAGGGGTACGGAACTTCCTGCCATATAGAATTTCAAATGGGGCCTTGCCCGAACTTGCTTGAAAACTGTTGTTGTAGGAGAATTCAGCATAAGGAAGACAATCCTCCCACTTCATGCCGAAGGAGATCACACAAGCCCTGAGCATATCTTCAAGAATCTGGTTGACACGCTCGACTTGACCGCTTGTTTGAGGATGGAAAGCTGTACTGAAACGGATGTTGGTGCCATGGCCTTCTGGAAAGAATCCCAAAACTTCGAGGTAAAGATGCTGCCACGGTCTGAAGAGATCACTTGAGGAATACCGTGCAGAGAGACAATGCGAGAGGTATAGAGTTCCGCCAATTGAGCTACAGTGATCGACTCTTTGATAGGTAGAAAATGAGCCACTTTGGTGAGTTTGTCGATGACAACAAATATAGCATCATTGCCACGATTGGACTTTGGAAACCCAGTCACGAAGTCCATCTCAATGTGGTCAAACTTCCATTCTGGAATGGCAAGAGGTTGGAGGAGACCTACTGGCCTTTGGTGTTCTGCCTTCACTCTTCTGTAGACATCACATTCATTCATGAATTGAGCGATCTCGCGCTTCATTCGAGTCCACCAATAAGCTTGCTTAAGGTCCTGATACATCTTCGTGCTCCCAGGGTGGATGGAGAGGAGAGAATTGTGAGCCTCGTTCATGATCACTTTACAGAGGTCACCTTTGGGCACAACAATACGATCCTCGAAGAAGAGGGTGTCCTTGTCATCAAGGCGGTAGCACTTGTACTTGGACTGACTCTTGGCAATCCCAATCTTCACCTTTTTCACCATAGCATCAAGAAGCTGGGCTTGGGGAATCTGGTCTTCTAAGGTAGGAGAGACTTGAAGGTTGGCGAGGAAACCTTGAGGAACAACTTGCAGATTAAGTTTGCGGAAAGCTTCACAAAGCTCGGGTTGGTAAGGCTTGAGAATCAGACTGTTGCAGTAAGCTTTCCTGCTCAAAGCGTCAGCAATCACATTGGCCTTGCCTGGAGTGTACTCGATACTCGGATTATACTCTTGAATCATTTCGACCCATCGAGTTTGCCTGAGGTTGAGATTAGGCTGAGTGAAGATGTACTTGAGACTCTTGTGATCAGTGAAAATGTCCATTTTTCTTCCCAATAGAAGATGTCTCCAAGTCAAAAGAGCATGCACAACTGCCGCCAACTCGAGATCATGAGTGGGGTAGTTCTTCTCATTGGGCTTCAACTGGCGAGATGTATAAGCAACAACTTCCTTCTCTTGCATCAAAACTGCGCCAAGACCTTGGAGAGAGGCATCACAAAAGACCTCGTACGGCTTGGATTCATCAGGTGGAGTCAGAACTGGAGCAGTGATCAATTTCTCTTTCGAAGTGTTGAAAGCAATATCACACTTCGGAGACCAAACATACTTGATGTGCTTCTGGAGAAGATTTGAGAGAGGCTTCGCGATCTTAGAAAAGTTTTCAACGAATCTTCGGCAATAGCTTGCGAGACCGAGAAAACTGCGGAGTTGCTTCACGTTCTGAGGAGGTTCCCAATTCACAATTGCAGACACCTTCTCAGGATTCACGGCAATGCCCTTGGCAGAGATAATATGATCAAGATAAAGAACCTCATCAAGCCAAAATTCACACTTGGAGAACTTGGCGTAGAGCTGATGTTCCCTGAGCTTATCAAGAACCAAACGCAAATGCTTGGCATGATCTTCCTTGTTCTTGGAGAAAACCAGAATGTCGTCGAGATAGACCAAAATGAAGTCATTGGTGTAGGCATTTAAGATGAAGTTCATCATGTGAGAGAAAGTCGGAGGAGCGTTGGCGAGGCCAAAAGACATGACAGTGTATTCATATGAACCAAAGCTTGTTCTGAATGTTGTCTTGGGAATATCTTCTTCACGAATGCGAATCTGGTGATAACCCATACGGAGATCAAGCTTGGAGAATACTTGGGCACCTTTGAGTTGTTCGAACAGCTCATTGATGTTGGGAAGTGGGTATTTGTTCTTGATGGTCTTCTTGTTCACTGGACGGTAATCAACACAAAGTCGGTCCGTTCCATCCTTCTTCTTCACAAAAAGAACACCACAACCCCACGGAGAAGAACTAGGCCGGATAAGACCCATTTTCTCTTGCATATCGAGTTGCTTCTTCAGCTCCTTCAACTCTTCAGGTCCGAGCTTGTAAGGACGTTTGCACACAGGTTCCGTGCCAGGCTCAAGATCAATAACGAATTCAACTGGCCGGTGCGAAGGCATTCCTGGGAGCTCTTCTGGAAAGACGTCTTGATATTCGCAAATGACTGGAATTTGAGATATGGCATTCAATTCACCCTTCTCATTGAGATAAAACAGACGAATGGTATCATCACGAGCGGCAAAGACAATTACATCCTCAGACGAATGAGTCAATTGAATCTGCCTGGCTGCACAATCAAGATGTGCCTTGTGCTTAGAAAGCCAATCCATTCCGAGAATAAGATCAATATCCGAGTTACCAAGAACCACCAGAGAAGAGGGAAACTTGTAATCGCCCAATGTGATAGAAACATCTGGGGCAAAAGCGCTTGCATTCATGAATTTACTCGGAGAAACAACAGATAACTGTCTAGGCAAATCTTGCAAAGGCAACTCATGCTTAGAAACAAATGGCCTCGAGATGAAACAATGCGAAGCACCCGTGTCAAAAAGAACTTTTGCAGGAATATCATTAACAGGAAGGTTACCCATGATCACATCTGACGAGTCCTCTGCCTGAGCTGCATTCATCAAGTTGACCTTGGCGGACTTGGGGTTATGCTTGACCACAGCTGTACTTGTTGATCTGACAGGAGGAGGAGGAGGTAGACGCCTCTGGTTGAAACACTTGTTGGCATAGTGACCCTTCTGTTGGCACTTGTTGCACGTGACCTCTGAAAGCGGACGGTGATACGGAGCACTCGATCTTGGAGATTGAGATGAAGTCTTGTTCTGAAAGCCAGGGTTGGGTGGGTGGGAAGAACCACTGCCACCTTTGCTCTTCTGCTGATACGGCTGACGGAACAGAGGAGGAGGAAGCCAAAACTTCTGCTGCTTGGCCACTTGAGTAGAGGAAGAAGGAGTAACATCTCTGACTTGCTTCTTGGAAGCATCACACCTCAATTGAGCAGCCTCCTGCTTCAATGCCATGTTGTAGAACTCATCGTATCTCAAGGGCTCAAAGAGGACAAGAGCGAGCTGAATTTCTTCTCTGAGACCACCCCTGAACTGATATATCATGCTCTTCTCATCAGGGACGTCTTGCTTGGCAAAGCGGGCGAGCTTCTGGAACAACTTGTTGTAGTCATAGACAGACCAAGAGCCTTGCTTCAGATTACGGAATTCCTCACGCTTGCTTTCAACCACGCTTTGCGGAATATGATAAGCTCGGAAATCTCGACGGAAATCGTCCCAAGTGATAACACGTCCACCTCTGGAATCCTTTTACTGCTGGAACCATTCTGCAGCTTGATCTTTGAGTTGGAAGGAAGCGAACTTAACAAATTCCTCAGGCCTGACGTTACTGCACTCGAAATGCTTGCACAGATCCACAAGCCAATCGTCAGCATTAGTTGCCTCAACACAATTGCTGAAAGTCTTTGGCCCGTTAGCAAGGAACTGGTTGAGTGTAGCAAAGTGACTCTGATTGCTGCCTTGATTCCCTTGACTGCCTTGATTGCGCTCTTGAAGAATTTGCATGATCAGCTGTGTGTTTGCATTGGTTGCGGCCATCACAGCTTGCCATGCCTCCGGAGGAGGTGGGGGTGGTGGCAGATTAGGATTCGGAGTCGTGCGCGTTGGAGGAGCCATCCTGAAGAGGTTGACCACCATTAGCACATTGACAGATAAATATTGAAGCTGAATCCAACGGAATAAAAATTGCAACATATAGTCTTCACATCCGAACAAAATGAACGAATGCATTCCTCTTGAAATGGTCACATATCCATAAATTGAGAAGCCACGTAGAATTAAGGTAGAGAAATAAATCAACAAGGTACGGATCAAGAACGAATAATCGGTAAGAAATCCCAATCTCAAACCAATATCCGTGGAAGAAAAACTAGAGCTACTGGAATTCCCACCTATGAAACTCCCGAACCTTTCCGGTTATGCAATCAGGTGTTGGGGATATAGGGGAAGCATAATATCTCACCCAAACTAGCAAATCCTACATCCAGCTGTATCCATCCTTCAACACATAACCAAGAAACCTTCGGAAACCATCTACCTCAACCTTCGAAAAGCATCCGTTATACAAGTTATGGCGATACTCCCGAACTCCGTCCCCAGTACTAGGTGGCGTCGAGGTTATCTCACCAACAAACTGCATAAAAGAGATTTTCGATGTCGGCGTACTAAACTCAGGTATTCCAGAACTGCAACGATAAAAATATGATGACAACACCTTAGAGCTCAACTCCCCGGGACACTTCCACTAAACCCCTGACAGGAGGCACCAAGACAATGTTCTCATCATAAAACCATCGGAACGATTCCAAGATACCCGCGTGATCCTAAAAATAATTAGTGAAATTTAAGAAGAGAAGAGTCAAAACTCTACGTCAGGAAGCCTTACCAGAGCGATGAGGAGACTGGGAAGTAAAAAGAATTCCTAATCTCTTCGATATATAATTCCTAAAAGACTCAAAACATTTTTCTAGACACAACTCGGCCGCTAAAACGATCGAGCAATGGGGCTCCTAAGGTCGGGGAAGGCTCTGATACCAACTTGTAACACCCTCGATGCGACTATAGCTCCCACGTGTCGAGGCACGACTTAGAGATATAATCGCATTGAAGGCATATGTCGCAAGTTAGGCAATCTTCACAACATCCCATGTAATGTGATAACAAAAAGGGAGATAACATAGTTGGCTTACACTCGCCACGTCAATCAAGTACATAAATAACATTACATCATCCAAAACACTCATGGCCCGACTACGGCGCCAAAATAAAGAGAACCCAACATGCGACAACGGTCCCAATCACCCCCAACTGGGCACCACTACTGATCATCGGGAAAGGAAACGTAGTATCGTTGAGAGTCTTCGTCGAACTCCCACTTGAGCTCATACGCGTCTCCTGGAGCGGAATCATCAGGCCCTGCATCTGGTGTAATAGTAATCTGTGAGCCACGGGGACTCAGCAATCTCGCCCCCTCGCGATCAAGACTATTCAAGCTTATAGGTAAGGCAAGGTAAAATATGAGTGGAGCTGCAGCAAGCGACTAGCAAGTATGGTGGCTAACTTATTCGCAGAAGAGAGCGAGAAGAGGAGGCAAAGCACGAGCGAGACACTAAAGAGCAACCTGCGCAAACATTACTCCAACACCGTGTCCACCTCCTGGACTCCGCCGAGAAGAGGCCATCACGGTAACACACTCAGTTGATTCATTTTAATTAAATTAAGGTTCAAGTTATCTACAACCGGACATTAACAAATTCCCATCTGCCCATAACCGCGGGCACGGCTTTTGAAAGTTCAAATCCCTGCAGGGGAGTCCCAACTTAGCCCATGACAAGCTCTCATGGTCAACGAAGGAATAGACCTCCTCCCAAGACGTTCCGATCAGACTCGGTATCTCGGTAATTCGAGATACTTCGACAGCTTAAAACAAGACCAACAACACCGCCCGAATGTGCCGACAAATCCCGATAGGAGCTACACATATCTCTTTCTCAGGGCACACTCAGATGAGCCAGACGTTGGGTAGGCCAGCCCAGAGTTGCCCCTGGTAGCCCCGGACATCGCTCGGTGGGACCAACACTCAGAGGAG
>NC_041386.1:206015019-206017404 GCF_002162155.2 Triticum dicoccoides | reverse complement strand
CTGCAGAACCCAAGGGAAAGAAAAGGCTAGGTGACAAATGGTAAGACCAATGTTGGGCATTGCTGGAAAAGCTTTAATCAAGGCGAAATATCAAGGGGTTCCCATTATAATCCAACCGCGTAAGGAACGCAAAAATCCGGGAACATAACACCGATATGACGGAAACTAGGGCAGCAAGAGTGGAACAAAACACTAGGCGAGAGGCCGAGCCTTCCACCCTTTACCAAGTATATAGATGCATTAAGATAACATAGCAATATAATGATATCCCAACAAGTAAATAAATGTTCCAATAAGGAACGGCCTCCAATCTTCACCTGCAACTAGCAACGCTATGAGAGGGGCTGAGCAAAGCAGTAACATAGCCAATGACTGGTTTGCTAGGACAATGGTGGGTTAGAGGTTTGACATGGCAATTTGGGAGGCTTTCAAACAAGTGGTAGGCATCGTAGCATTGGCATAGCAAAAGAGCGAGCAAACTAGCATAGCAAAGATAGTAGTGATTTCAAGGGTATGATCATCTTGCCTGCACAGTTGTCAGAGTTGACTGGATCCTCAAGCGCAAACTCAACGGGCTCCTCGTTAGCGAACTCATCTCCCGGCTCTACCCAAACAAGACAAAAAGCAACAAGGGTACAATCAACCACGTGCAAACTCAATCAACACGATGCAAAGATGATATGTTATGCGGGATGCGATGCGGGATGCTAAATGCAAGATATGACAGGAAATGCATGAACCTGGCCTCAACTTGGAATTCCAAGGGTGCCACTGGAAAGATGAGATGAAATCGCTTGAAAACGATATAAAGAACGCCGGAATCAGAGTTACGGTTTGGAAATGGCAAGCGATTCAAAATTGACACCGGTCTGCGATTTACAGCAAGTAGGCATCTAAATGCAATGAGATGAACATGCTACAGCACCCAAACATGGCATCAAAATACATGGCAGGGAAGCATACAAGATGCTTAACAAAAATCTAGCACTGAGCTACGGCCAATTCATCCATTAGGAGGTTCAAACAAGCATGGCAAAAACGCAAATGGTAAAACAGATCTCAGACTTAGTGAAGTCAACACTTGTCTGGAATTTCAGATCATATAGCCCTCTTCGGAGCAACAAAACAACATGCTATAAGACCTGAACATGACAAAGAAAGACATGGCATGGAGCTACTCAACAAGCTTAACGAAAGTCCCTTAGTGACCTTGAGCCAAAAGGGATCACAAAATATACTAACAAGCACACGAACATAGCAAAAACATAATCAGTTTTCAGACTTGGTGAAAACTGGGACATGCTGAAACGTAACTCACGAAGGAATGTTTACGAGCTCGATGCACTCACCACGGTGCAATTCATGGAAAGGCAAGCATACATCCATCAAAAAGTCACAAAATACAAGCTAGACATGGCAAGGACAATGGCATAACATGCACGGATCTACTACAATAACATCGGCAAAATCGCAAACAAGTTGACGATCTGCCCAATTTCACAACGAAGCAAAAGTAGAGCTCGATTGACTCAAGCTAGGGTGCTCCATAATTGCAAACAAAGACATGGATGGATAGAGCACTACAATATTAACAAAACTCCCTTAATGATCATCCTCAAAAAAGGCACGGATCACTAGGAATCAACATGAACATATGGCATCGTGAGATAAACAATCCGAGGACTTGGTGAAATCACTAAGTCCCTGAAAACAGAATTAGCAAGTGCACCACTTTGCAAGCTTGCACAAGTCACCACACACGTCCTAAAAATACATGGGTTGCACCTCTGGAAAGATGACAAAACCCTTAACAAAACATATGTAGAACTCACGGGCATATCATGCACGCATTAATCATGGCAAAATGACAAAAGTGCTAAACGGAGTAACAGATCTGACAATTAACTCAAGTAGCCCTCTTCTAACAGCATTTCGGGCATCAAGATAAGCTCAAATGAAAATGATGCAATGAAATTAAATGATGTCCTCTCTGAGATGAACATTTTGATATGCTATATGCCCAAATCGGGGCTACGGATGCAAAGTTACGGAGCCTCGAACAGGGGCATATGGATCAAGAATCTCAGGACTTAGCAAAAAAACAACCTCGCGAAAATTAGGGTTTACTGTAGACGTCTCGGATCCGATCTGGATCGGGGCGCGCGGAGCCCGAGGATCGCCGGCGAGCCTTGCCGGCTCCGGCGAGCGAAGAAGCAGCGGGGAGGCGCGGGTCCGATCGGTGGGGGCGGCGGCTGGCGGCGCCGGGCCCGGCTCCGGTCGCCGGAGTCCCGCGGCGGGGCGGCGAGCTCCGGGTGGAGGCGGCTTCGGGCGGCGTGCGTTGGTGCGGCGACGGGGCACGGCGGGGTCCGGCCGGCGGTGAACTCC
>NC_041386.1:206002523-206014568 GCF_002162155.2 Triticum dicoccoides | reverse complement strand
AACTCCGGCCGGCGAGGCGGCGGGGAGGGGAAGAGGCGGCGCAGGTGGGCGCCTCAGGCCCGGCTCGGCGGCGGGGAGGGCCGCACGTGGGCCTCGCGGGCCTGGCGCGGTCGGCGGTGAAGCGGTCCCCCGTGGGACAGGTGGTGCGACGCGGTTGGGCGGCGGTGGCGGCGGACGTTGTCCGGCTCCGTCCGGACATGTCCGGCGGCGGCGGAGACGGAATTTAGGGTTTCGGAGGGAGGAAGGAGATCCGAAAATGCAGGGGCCTTTGTATAGGCATAGAGGGAGCTAGGAGAGTCCAAATGAGGTGCGGTTTTCGGCCACACAATCGTGATCGAACGCTCAAGGACATGGAGTAGAGTTTGGTGGGTTTTGGGCCAAATTGGAGGGGTGTTGGGCTGCAACACACACAAGGCCTTTTCGGTCCCTCGGTTAACCGTTGGAGTATCAAACGAAGTCCAAATGGTACGAAACTTGACAGGCGGTCTACCGGTAGTAAACCAAGGCCGCTTGGCAAGTCTTGGTCCAATCCGGAAATGTTTAATCCCCACACACGAAAGAAAGCTAGAAATGACCACCGGAGGAGAACGAAGCGCCGGAATGCAAAACGGACAACGGGGAAAATGCTCGAATGCATGAGACAAACACGTATGCAAATGCAATGCACATGATGACATGATATGAGATGCATGACAACGATAACAACACATGGAGACAAAAACCTGAACCCGAGGAAATAAAATAACTTAACACCGGAAACGGCAAGAGTTGGAGTACAAATGGGGAAAGTTACATCGAGGGTGTTACAGGGTGGGTGGAGCATGAATCTAGGACGTGGTTCAATGAGGAAATGAGGGAGCGAAAGTAGTATAGACTGGCTATCCAGCCGCTCTGTTGGTCGAAAAGGGAAAAAGGGGGTAACCCAGTACACAACTCTGTAAGGAACCGATCTCTTTGTTGAAAAAGGAAAGAAACTGGGGGGTCGGGTAGTTTGTGCAGGACTATACTTGCTGCCCTCACATAGGAAAAAGGTTCAAAGAGAACAAATATGGGACCAACACAGATATGTTGCTTGGCAACATACTCTGCATCACCCATTTATATGTGTGGACGCACATGGTGCTGGCATGTCCCATGTCCCATACAACTATTTATTTGTTGTTAATCTAAGAATGTCGCTGGAAAATTGAAGCAATGCCACTGTTAAAAGTAAATTACATTTCTAACGAATGTTATTTTAAGAGAATGTCTCTATTAATATGAATCAATGCAACCGTTCCAGAAATGCTACTGTCCTACTTTGTTTTCCATCAAGATAAGGTAGATGCTTCTTTTTGTGGCCATATGATTCATCCTCCTTTATCGGATAGTAATTGTTTCTTTTTTTACCTCTGAAAATAGGGATATCTATTCAACTCATTGCTATTACGAGCTTATGCTTCACTACGGAAAACACTTTTGTTTTAAGAGTGTTTTGTGCAGTTCAACTTAATTGTCACACTGGCAACTTTGCTTCATTTACTTGAAGTACACAAAACGAGATTGGATTTCCTATTCGTGTTGGCAGATTCATATTTGATCTTCTCTGCCTCATGAAAGGTCAGTACCGGCCTTCATCCACATGATTGTGCAGTGTGCTTTGAGATGTTGTGCTACTTGTAGTGGTACTATTTTAAATAAATGTTGAATTGAAGCTATTGTATTATTGTCTTTTCCCATTAAGTGAACAAATATGGGACCAACCCAGACATGATGCTTGTTGCTTTGTTACAACAAACTCTACATCACCCCCTTTATAAGTAGATGGAAGCGCATGGTGTTGTTGTGCCAACTCTCCCCTGGAACTGTTTATGCTTTTTGTTAATCTAATGACACTAGTAAAATTAAGCAATGCCACTCTTAGAATTAACTACTGAATCTTAGTTCAAAACTGCAACACTTCTTATGGATCGGCGGGAGTACCATTTCTGTTAGGGATCAGTGGGAGTACATGTTTAAGAAATGTATTGTTGATATAATGCCTCTGTTATTATATATCAGTTACAGTGTTTTACAAATGGTACTGTCCTACTTTGTAGTTCTTTCTACATGTTTCACCAAGGTATTGTTAAGATAATGTCTCTGTTAATATGGATCAGTTGCACTATTTTAGGAATGGTACTTTTCTGCTTTGTCGTTCTTTATACATGTTATAACAAGGTATTGGTAAGATAATGTCTCAGTTAATATGAATGAATCACATTTTTTGAGAATTGCTACTGTCCTGCTTCGTTTCCCATTAAGATAGGGTAGATGTTTTTTCTTCTGGGAGTATAAGTCATCAACCGTTATTTCTCAGTAATTGTTTCCTTTATACCTACTGTTGCATACCGGGATATCAAAACTTCTGCTCAACTCTATTTTGACTTTGATTTTAGTTGAACTGCACAATAGTAGCCAATGTGTTTAAGGAAAACTGTTGCATTATTGGGCCCAGTTGGTCTTTCCACTTTGCAGAAAGAAGTAGTCATTGTTTGCACTACATTACACAAGGAATGATCGAGAAGCTTTAGAGTATTGGTAGACGCTGGTGACATGACTAATCTGCAGACCAAGGGAAACTCAACTCAACAGCACATGGGCTGCAAAATTCACTCCACAAGTAAAGGTATGACCAAGTCAGTGGCCGGCGCAGCTGTAACAAACAAGGTCAGTATCGGCCTTCATCGACATGATCGTGCTTTGTTATGTTGTGCTAATTATATTGTTGTATTGTTTTGAATAAATGTTTAATTGAAGCTATTGTATTGCTATGTTTTCCTGTTAAGATAATGAAGATGATTATAGTTGTGAGTGTATGTTTAATCAACTAGCACCACTATTATATTCATCACACTTTTTCTATATTTATGCTGACAGGGATGCTCAGCTTGATTTCGGTGGAACTGCACAAAAAAATTAGATGGTTCGTGTCCTCCATAATACTTCATCATGCACAATTCATCGAATGGTTCTCTAATCATTCATCGTCACCTTGAGCCACCGGACTATCTACCTGAATGGAGCTGCCAACGTCTTCAAGGCGTTGCAACATATAAATACAAAATACAGCATGCTACGCAAGACATTGTTTGATTTCAGTGGAACTACACAAAAAGATAAGCTGGTTAATCCGGCTCCATGTGCCATTTCAATGTGCAAACTGATGACAAACCGTGCCCATTCCATAGTCATAGGGATTACATATTTTGAATGGGAAAAGCTTGCCAAAGTTTAATCATTGATGTTAGTAAGAAGACATTCGTTTAATATTTTGGAATTGGAAAACCTTGTCAAATTTTGCTCAATGATTTTAGCTAGAAAACATGCATTTGATATTTTGGAATGGCATGCCCTTTGTTGTGAGTAGTGTCGATCATTTTTTTCTATTCGTGTGTTCAATTCAGAAGTAAATATTTACTCTGATGAGATGCAAAGTCACATGAATGTTGACTTATGTAAGGTATTTTAAGAGTTTGTTCTGAATGTTGTCTATGAAATGCCAGGCCTTGTGAGTTTGATTGCAAAGTTGAGCTTGGAATGTTGCGGCATGCGGCATCACGAGTTGTTCACCGTGCCTCTTGAGAATAATGCTTCATATTGTTTTGTATGTTGATATAATGCCAGTGATTTGCATATGTTAAGAAGATCATCCTCTTCTGTTGTTTATGTGCTTAAGAAGTTCATCATCTTCTGCTTCATTCATAGCCTATACAACAACTCGGGTAGGTTAGAGCTGAAACCATATGATCTTCCAACCAACTCATCATCTTAGGCCGTGATTGGATCGTTGTTTTCCAACCAAAACCGCTTGTAAAACCGGCGCTTGTAAATAAAAGCAGACGGTATTCGGCGAAGCGCTTAGTTGGTCGTTTTCGACTGGTAAAATATACACTGGTTTCTCCAATTACACACGTAACTCGCTGGTTTTCGTTACAGACCTCGGGCCCTCGGTTTCATTATGCCTATATTATACGCGTTGTTTCCGGCAACGAGTAAATTACACTTGTATCTTAATACAGGTGTGAAACAATCCAGAGCTCCCAAGCGCGGCCTTACCATTTCATGCTGGCTCAGTCTCTCGAAGGTGCTCATAGGTATCCGATGATCCTGGCTTCCTAAACGACTGGCTGACACTGTATCAGACCATTTGTAGGGCCCATGAGGCCCTCTCCATTGTCCTTCGAGTTGTTGCGCTCGCCGTGGCACCGACTTTTGTCAACATGGTTAACGAACATGAGGAATCAAGAGATGACTTTACTTGGAGAGGATGATAGTAGGGACCCACCAGGGCCATAGCCGTTCGTACGCAAATTCTGTAACACCCCAGATGTAAAACTTCCCTTTTTGGGCAATATATCCACTTGATCTTATTTCAATTCCTTTTTGGGCATTTACTTATTGCATTTGGTCATTCATGTTGTCTCCATGAGCATCATGTGCATTACCCTTGTCACCCTCTCAAACCATGCACATGCTTCATCGCCTTCCCTTCTCCTTTCTTTTATTTTTTTGCAAGTGACATTTTTACCCTCCATTAATGTCCAACTTTTCCCAAAATTCTAGCACCATGCAAAAGACTTCTCTGCCAAATTTTAGCTTTATCTAAGTTGTTTTGGTCAGGTTCAAAAATGACCCAAGTTTGAACTGAATTCAAAGTTGCTTTATTTCTCTACCTCTAAAATGCCGAGGACAATTTTATTAAATAGAGCACTATTTCAGGGTCATGAGGATATTTTTATTCTCATTTTGCTCCTCTCCTTTTCCCCTGCACTTTTCCATTTGTTTTCTATCTGAAGAGAAACGGGAAAAGGAAACAGCAGCAGCAGCCAACCTGGACCGGCCTCCCAGCGCGCTAGGCGCCGCAGCCTAGCAACCGGCCCAGCTAACTCCGCACCAGCCAGCCTTGCAGCCTGCCTCGCGCCCTCCTTCCTCCTTTTCTCACCAAAATTGCACGCACCCCTCTCTCCCAATCGCTCCATGTGGCCGCATTGGTTCCACTAGTCAGCGACCATGCCCATGCCCTCACCCACCTTTTCCCTCTCCTCTCGCCTTCGCCATGGGGACCACGAGCACAAGTGTGCTCCACCCGTCACCCTGGCCCTCTATAGACCCCTCTCCTTGCCCTACCGCTCCGCTAGGGTTCCCTCTCCCCCTCGCTGCCGCCGCAAGGCCACCTAACCCACCAGATCCGCCATTCTCCGTCGTGCCCGAGCGCATCTGAGAGCTCGGCCTCGTCGCCGATGTATACCCAGTCGACCTTCATCTCACGAACCCTGTCCATCTTCTTCCCCGTCATCGACTACGTCCCCTTCATCGACTATGTTGAGCCAAAGCCACCTGCAACGACCTCTTCTTCCTTGTCTACGACTCCGGCCGCCATACGTGTTTGATCGCCGCCATCGCCGTCTCCGTCCACCTCGCAACAAACCAAGTGCACCATCGTTCTTGTGGTGACCAAGCGGATCTCCCAGTCCCTTTTCCCCTCGTATGCATGCTTTGTTGCCGTTTTCCATGTTCGCCGAGCCCTCCATCGTCGGAGCTCGTCTCCGGCGAGTGCTCCGACCCCCTCTCATTTGTTTCGCATGTCCGGGGAGTTCCCCTCCTCGCGTAGAGCCTCGCCATAGGAGCCGCATCGCGTTTCGACCTCGGGGTCGTCCTAGTTGATCGCGTCGCCGTCGCCTCTGTTGCTCGTCCCCTCCGTCAACGTCCGGTGCGGCCAGTTACACCCGCGAGTGCGGGATCCTCCCGCGTTCCTTTTGCGCCCCTCCGCCATGCCAAAGGGCCACTAGAGCCACTCCGGCGAGCTCCTCCGCCGCTCTGTGCCCGCGCCAGCCCGCTCCTCTATTTTCCTCTATTTGGAGGCCAGCCACCCAGCCGCTGCCACCTGGAACCCATGGGCCCCACTGCTCAGCCTAGGGGACCAGGACCCACCTGTCATCCCCTCTCCACTTTTCTTCTTTTTTTTCTTTTATTTATTCTCACTGAATATTCCATTTCTGGCATAGAGCATATTTCCAAATCGGGCAAGTCCATTTCTGGACGTTTCCAATTTTGGAAAATGCCATTTCTGTCATGTTCCATTTTAGGTAGGTTATGTTTTTGCATATTTGTGAGGATTTTTCTACTGCAACCTAGGCATATTATATATGTTTTTGGGGTAGAAAAATCCCACCAATCCAGTGGTGGCATTAGTTTCTGCATTTGAGCAAGTTCATGACCATGTCATTTTACATCATGTTGTTGTTTTGTCTTTTATGTGTATATTCATGCAAATATGCTATGGGGTAGTTTTGCACATGAACATGCTCTTCAACATGCCTACTACATGCTAGATTTTGTTACATGCCATGACATGCTTTATATTAAGTGCCACAAGCTTGTAAACAGGCCTACATGAATTTGTTTTGTCATGCCATGCATATGTTGCTAAGTCTGAAATCTGTTCATATCACTTGCCATGTTTGCATTGTTGCTATCATCTTTTCTGTGGATCTTTGGAACAATTTCAGTAAGGGAGTTTTGTTAATTGCATTTAGTACTAGCATGTCATGCTCAAGTTTGCCATGATAGGTTACTGTAACATGTAGTTTACTAGCTCTAAACATTGCAACCTGATGTTGTTTCTGTCATGATCAGAAAAAATCTACTAAGTCTGTAAAACTGTTGTCATTTGCATTTTTGCCATGTTGTTTTAAACATGTTCTAGTCAGTTCTAGCAGTATCTTAGTGTTCATGATTTGTAGAGCTTCACCTGTACTTCACTGCTATGTCTTTTTTTTCATGCTTGGGTGATGTAGCATATTTAAACCTTGCATCTAAGTGGCAATGTTGTTGTGTTAAGCAGATTGCATTGTATCTTGTTTTGCTCGTCATTTGCAAACCGTGCATCCGTTTCCGGTGATCTTCATATCGATTTCAACCAAAATCTCTCAATCTATCCAGTGGCATGCTTGGTTTGCCAAGTTACTGCCACATTCATCTTTCCCCTTTGGAGTACCCATATGCATTGCACATCATATCTTGTATTCCATGCCATGTCCTGCATCATGTTGCTTGTGCATTGCACCATGATTGATTGTTGTTCCGTTGCTTGTGTACTTGCCTTGGGTAGAGCCAGGAGACGAGTTCATGTTCGAGGACCCTGTCGAGTATGTTTATGAGGAGCAAGCTTTCGACACCCTTGAAAACATTGTGGGCAAGATGATCATTACCCCCGATATCACTTCTATCTTTGCTTGCTAGTTGTTCGTTATATCGCTATGTCACGCAACCTACCACTTGTTTATTAAGCTTCCCATATTGCCATTTCAAGTCTCTAACCCACCTTCCTAGCAAACCGTTGTTTGGCTATGTTACCACTTTTGCTCAGCCCCTCTTCTAGTGTTGCTAGTTGCAGGTGAAGTGCCGGTTGTTCCATGTTGGAACATGGATATGTTGGGATATCACAATAAATCTTATTTAATTAATGCATCTATATATTTGGTAAAGGGTGGAAGGCTTGGCCTTTTTCTTAGTGTTTTGTTCCACTTTTGTCGCCTTAGTTTCCATCATACCGGTGTTATGTTCCTTGATTTTGCATCCCTAACACAGTGAGGGTTTATGGGCCCCTCTTGACAGTTCCCTTTGAATAGAACTCTTCTGGCAAGGCCCAACATTGGTTTTACCATTTGCCTAATAACAACTAAAATATGCATAGGGAGTAATTAACCCAGGGAGTTTTAATCAACAACCCGGGCCAGTGTTCCTCTGAGTGCTGGTCCAACCTGGGCGATGTCCGGTGCCCCCTGGGCATCCAGGGTCTCAGCTAACCTGACGTCTTGCCCATCCAGTGTGCCCTAAGAACGAGATACATGCGACTCCTATTGGTATTTGTTGGCACATCGAGCGGTCTTGCTGGTTTTGTTTTACCATTGTCGAAATGTCTTGTGCACCGGGATTTCGAGTCTGATCGGAGGGTCCCGTGATGGAGGATTGTCTCCGCGGATCATGACCTTGTTATGGGCTAAGTTGGAACACCCCTGCAGGGTATAAACTTTCGAGAGCCGTGCCCGCGGTTATGTGGCAGATGGGGTTTTTTAATATCCGGTTGTAGAGAACTTGACACTTGACTTAATTAAAATGGGCCAACCGCATGAGTAATCATGATGGTCTCTTTTTGACGAGGTTCGGGAAGTGAACACGGTTGGGTTATGTTTTGAACATAAGTAGTTCAGGATCACTTCTTGTTCATTACTAGATTACGACCGTTGTAGAGTTTCTCATCTTATTCTTGTATGTGTAACTTAGCCACCATACAAATGCTTAGAGCTTGCTGCAACTCCACCACGTAACCTTATCCTTCCCATTTAAGCTTTGTTAGTCTTGATACCGAGGGTGATATGATTGATGAATCCTCGTGGCTCAGAGATACTACAAACACAGTTGCAGGTACCGACGAGACTGATGTAGGTGATGCCACTGAACTCAAGTGGGAGTTCGACGAAGACCGTGGCCGTTACTATGTTTCCTTTTCGGGCGATCAGTAGTGGTGCCCAATAGGGTCGATCAGGACTTAGCATGGGTGGTTATCTTTTATTCGTTTGATTTCGTCCATAGTCGGACTTTGTGTTCATCTTGAATGATTGTATAACTTGATGATATTGTGTGTAATTGTGGCGATTGTAAGCCAAAGCTCGTATTCTATCTATTTAGTACATGAGATGAGCAAAGATACAACCACTCTTGCGACCATACCAATATGCGCTTATACCCCAAGTCGTGCCTCGACACGTATGGAGTATAGTCGCATATTGGGCGTGTCAAGTTCCTCCTTATTATATACAACTATAATTTTTTTTGCTTCCTCCTAGTTTCCTGACATCACGGTCCCACACCAGTGTCAACCTATATAGTCAATAAATGAGAGAATTGCACAAGGAGCGGCAGATAGCTAGGACCTAGCAGGTCGAGCAATATTTGTTTTCTGATGTGTGAGCAGAGTTTTTATTGAACGATGTTTTTGTTGTTGTTCAGAGGAGTAGGGTATCAACTGGGCGGGCTGTGGCCCGTCTAGCATAGGCTATTATTTTATGTTGACCAAATATCTAGCCCAGATATTAATTTTTCAAGGTGAAAATGGCTAGCCCAGCTATACTTTTTTTTGAGGAATACCCAACCCAGGTCAAATTGTTATTTTCCGCCCCGCTGGGCTGCAAATCTTTCTTAGGAGGGATACATTAGGCCTAAATAGAAAATGGGCTTTAAGAAATAATAAATGGGATATAATTATATAAACTAGGCTGTAAATATACAAAAACACACCAAACAGGTGATTTGTTTCAAAAATATTTTTTTTGAAAATTTTAATTTCATTACTTGTTGCGCACGCAATATTTCATTATATTTTTACCTAATAAAAATTTATTTTGAATTATATTTAATCTGACTCAAAATTTCGAGATAAAAATATTTCCGATCCCATCAAAATGTGGGATTTTTTGTTGAATTCTGTTTTGAGCGGTTGGTTGAAATTATTAATTGGTGTCTTGGCTAGAAAATGGGATGTAATTTTAACAAATTGTAAATGGGTTGTAGTAAATTCCATCGGAATTCAAAAATGGGGTGTACATTATTACAAATCGCAAATGGGCTATATGTTCTCTACCACAGATGCCATGCTCACTTGTGGGCCTACTAAGTTGATGCGTACGGAAGGCTTTGTCAACTTATAATCAACACACAATTCTAGCAGCAGTGGTCATTGGATGTCCATCCAACGGTTGTAGTGCTTCTTCAATCTCAGATATTCTTGCTTCAGCTGCCCAAACCACCGCCGACGGTATCGCCTGCTACCGCCTCCCATGGTCGGCTGTGCTGCCACGCAGGCTTCACTGGCCAAGCCTACTCCCAAACATCGTCCAGGCCATTCCTCTACTCACCAACACCTCATGTTATTCTCCGACGACGACAGCCTCACACCGCAGCCGAACTAGTGAACCTTCATACTCCCCTCCGCGTGGGCATCCACTGCTATGTCTTCACCGGCTCCAGGTCGTTCCCTTCCTAGGACTCGCAATCGTTCGCTGTGTTGGTTCTCTCGGCACGGCGTGGTCAACTTTGTCAACAAACGGCAGCCATCGGAAGAGGCATGTACGTGGAGTGGTAGACAGTAGGGACCTGCTACTTCTTGAGCTTGTGTTGGTTTTTCCCTTGAAGAGGAAAGGGTGGTGCAGCAAAGTAGAGATAAGCATTTCCCTCAGTAAGAGAACCAAGGTATCAATCCAGTAGCATACAATGCACAAATCATCGATACCTGCATAAACAATCAAACAACTTGCACCCAACACGATAAAGGGGTTGTCAATCCCTTCACGGTTACTTGCAAAAATGATATATAATAGAGATAGATGAAACTAAACAAAAGATAAAGTAAATATTTTTGGTATTTTTTGGTTTATAGATCGGAAAGTAAAAGATTGCAAAATAGTAGATTGGAAACTAATATGATGGAAAATAGTATATCAGAAACTTATATGATGGAAAATGGACCCGGGGGCCATAGGTTTCACTAGAGGCTCCTCTCAAGAGAGCAAGTAACACGGTGGGTGAACAAATTATTGTCGAGCAATTGACAGAAAAGCACAAAGTTATGATGATATCTAAGGCAATGATTATGAAATATAGGCATCACGTCCGTCTCAAGTAGACCGAAACAATTCTGCTACTATTACTCCACACATCGACCGACTCCCGCCTACATCTAGAGTATTAAGTTCATGAATAACAGAGTAACGCATTAAGTAAGATGACATGATGTAGAAGAATAACACAAGCAATATGATGGAAACACCATCTTTTTATCCTCGATGGCAACAATACAATACGTGCCTTGCTGCCCCTACTATCACTGGGAAAGGACACCGCAAGATTGAACCCAAAGCTAAGCACATCTCCCATTGCAAGAAAAACCAATCTAGTTGGCCAAACCAAACCCATAGTTCGAAGAAAATTACAAAGATACAAAATCATGCATAAAAGAATTTAGAGATGATTCAAATAATATTCATAAACAAGCTGATCATAAATCCACAATTCATTGGATCTCGACAAACACACCGCAAAAGAAGATTACATTGGATAGGTCTCCAAGAACATCGATGTAACACCCCGGATGTAACTTTCCTTATTTGTAACTCCGACTCTTGCCATTCTCGGCTATGTGTTATGAGATTCCCTTTGTGGTTGGGTTTTTACCTTCCGTTTTGTATTTTGTTCATGTCATGCATTTCATATCATGTCATCATGTGCATCGCATTTGCATACGTTTTCGTCTCATGCATCCGAGCATTCTCCCCGTTGTCTGTTCCGTGATCCGACGCTCTCTCGTGCCCCAGTTGCAGCCTTCTAACCTTGTTTCATGAGTGGAGAAAAACTTTCTTGGAAGGGGTCGAGATTTGTCAAGTGGCCTTGGTACATCACTGGTAGGCCGCCTATCAAATTTCGTTCCATTTGGAGGTCGTTTCATGCCCCAACGGTTAACCAGGCAATCGCAAAAGCCTCTTTGGAGTTGCAGCCCAACACCCCTCCAAAACAGCCCAATAACCCATCTAAACCACCTCCATGCTCTCCATCGTCGGATCACGATCGTGTGGGCGAAAACTGCACCTCATTTGGACACTCCTACCTCCCTCTACCTATATAAATGCCCCTCTTCCCCGAAATCCCGGATGAAACCCTAGTCTCCTTCCACCTAGCGCCGCCGAACAAGTCCGTCTGCGCCGGACGTGTCCGCCGGACGCGTCACCCTGACCAATCGGACGCCGCCAAATCACCGTCGCCGCCGCCTTAGCAACTCAGCCGCCGCCACGTCGCTGCCGCCGCCCGGAGCCCAGATCCGGGCCGAACCGGGCCACGCCAGGCCCGCGCTGCCCGCGCGCTCCTCCGCCGCCCCGCGCCAAGCTCCATCGCCTGCCGCCCTTCGCCTCCACCATCGGCCGTCCTCCGGCGTTGCACCCTGCTGCCTTCCGCGCCAACGGCCGCCGCCTC
>NC_041386.1:205938232-206002139 GCF_002162155.2 Triticum dicoccoides | reverse complement strand
TTTTTTGCAGCATTTTTATGCATCCTTCATCATGTCGTATCTCGGTGACCGTGACTCGAAATCATGCATATGATATGTCAAAATATTCGTCTCGTTAAGCTTTTCATGTTAGTAGCATTTGCATGCATGTTACTGTCCATATTGATGCTATTATCATCGTTGCAAGAGAGATATAAAATGTTAACTGTTGGTTCTTAATAGAACTTGATGATTTATCATTTTTGTTGCATTTTGTGTTTGCATACTATGATCATGATGTCTACATGTGTTTTGATCTCCAGCATGCCATATTTATAGGGGTGCAAGTATTGCATTTATTTGATCTATGTTGTGACTAGCACAAGCATGAAAAGTAGGCTCCGTGATGTTATTGTTTTCAGGCCCTTAGGATTTTGCTAAGTCATTTTCCTGGATGTTATTTTGATGCCATGGAAACTTGTTGCTGCCATGAGATCCATGCTTATTTTGAGGTAGTTCAGTAAGGATGTTTTGAACATGTGGTTATGCTCTATCTATTGATTCCTCTGGTTGTAATTATGGAGTACTATAGATTGTCAGTACCATGCTCTACTTTTGCTAAATATTGTTCATGGCAGACTGTTAACATGATAATCAACATTGCCATGTGCTTTGCTAGTGATCCATGCATCCTATGAACTTGCTCTTGCCATTCTTAGCTTCTTGGACATGTCTTATTACTGTTGGTATGCTTGTGTTTTCATTTAATGCACTATGGTGAGTGGCATGAGCTTGCAAAGTTGCTATCATGAATCTGTTTCTGCCATGTCCTGAGATTCCACTAAGTCTGAATCTATTTATGTAACTTGATATGTTTACATGGGTTCCATCATATCTTCTGTGCCTTTTTGGCTCATGTACAGTAAGGAAGTGTTGTTCTATGCACTTAGTATAAACATGCCATGCCTTTGTTTTCCTTGATATATTCCTGTAGCATGTTGTACGCTTGCTCTAAACTTTGCTTCCTGATGTTGTTTTTGACATGTTAGTATTTTCTCTAAGTCTGTGAAGCTGATATCTCTTGCACTTTTGCCATGCTTGTTTGAACATGTTCTAGTGTGATTTAGCCATAGCTCAGTGTTCATATTTTGTCAAGAATCTCTCGCGCATCACTGCAATATGCTTTGTTGTTATGTTGGAGTGCAGTAGCTTAGTTTCTTGTTGCATTCTAAGTGCTATCATGCAGTTAATCGCAAATTAGTGTCATCCTTGTTTTGCTTGTCATTTGCAAACCGTGTATCCGTTTGCGGTGATCCTTATATCGATTTCGACCGAAATCACCTCATCTTTCCAGCAGCATACTTGGTTTCCCATGTTGATGCCTTGATCATTATTTCCCTTCCGGAGCACGCATATGCATTGCATATCATATCTTGTATATTATGCCATGTATTGCATCATGTTGCTTGTGCATTGCACTGTGATTGATTGTTGTTCCAATGCTTGTGTTCTTGCTTTGGGTAGAGCTAGGAGATGAGTAGGTGAATGAGGAACCCGTTGAGTACGCTAACGAGGATCAAGCTTTCGACAACTCTGAGAACATTGCAGGCAAGATGACCATACCCTCGATATCACTTCTATCTTTGCTTGCTAGTTGTTCGCTCTATCGCTATATCGCGCTACCTACCACTTGTTATATCATGCCTCCCATATTTCCTTGTCAAGCTTCTAACCCACCTTCCTAGCAAACCGTTGTTTGGCTATGTTACCGCTTTTGCTCAGCCCCTCTTATAGTGTTGCTAGTTGCAGGTGAAGTTGAAGTTTGTTCCATGGTGGAACATGGATATGTTGGGATATCATAGTATCTATTATTTTAATTAATGCATCTATATACTTGGTAAAGGGTGGAAGACTCGGCCTTACGCCTGGCGTTTTGTTCCACTCTTGCTGCCCTAGTTTCTATCATACCGGTGTTATGTTCCTTGATTTTGCGTTCCTTACGCGGTTGGGGTTATGGGACCCCCTTGACGGTTTGCTTTGAATAAAACTCCTCCAGTAAGGCCCAACCTTGGTTTTATCATTTGCCTATCTACCACCTATACCTTTCCCTTGGGTTCTGCAGACTCAATGGTCATCTTTATTTTAAACCCCCCCTCCCCCCGGGGCCAGTGCTCCTTTGAGTGTTGGTCCGAACTGGGCAACCTGCGGGGCCACCTTGAGGAAACTTGAGGGCTGGTTTTACTCGTAGCTTGTCCCATCCGGTGTGCCCTGAGAACTAGATACATGCGACTCCTATCAGGATTTTTCGGCACATCGGGCGGCTTTACTGGTCTTGGTTTACCATTGCCGAAATGTCTTGTAACTGGGATTCCGAGACAGATCGGGTCTTTCCGGGAGAAGGAATATCCTTCGTTGACCATGAGAGCTTGTGATGGGCTAAGTTGGGACACCCATGTAGGGTATAAACTTTTGAGAGCCATGCACGCGGTTATGTGGCAGATGGGAATTTGTTAATATCCGGTTGTAGAGAACTTGACACTTGACTTAATTAAAATAAATCACCCCGTGTGTAGCCGTGATGGCCTCTTTTCGGTGGAGTTCGGAAAGTGAACACGGTCTTGGTTATGTTTGAACGTAAGTAGTTTCAGGATCACTTCTTGATCACTTTTAGCTTCACGACCATTGCGTAGCTTCTCATCTTACTCTTTATTGCGTATGTTACCCACCATATTTTCTTAGCGCTCGTTGCAGCTCCAGCTCATTACCTTATCCTACCCATAAGCTTAAATAGTCTTGATCTCGCGGGTGTGAGATTGCTGAGTCCTCGTGACTCACTGATATTTCCAAATAGTTGGAGGTGCCAATGATACCAGTGCAGGTGATGCTACCGAACTCAAGTGGGAGTTCGACGAGGATCTGGGTCGTTACTATGTTTCGTTTCCTAATGATCAGTAGTGGAGCCCAGTTGGGACGATCGAGGATCTAGCATTTGGGGTTGACTTTCTTTATTTTGGTTCCGTAGTCGGACCTTGATTGTACTCTGGATGATGTATGTTTAACTTGTTATTTGTGTGAAGTGGCGATTGTAAGCCAACTCTTTATCCCTTTCTTATTCAGTACATGTGATTGTGTGAAGATTACCCCTCTTGCGACAAAACAACCATGCGGTAATGCCTCTAAGTCGTGCCTCGACACATGGGAGATATAGCTGCATCGTGGGTGTTACAATCAAGGAGAACATGGTATTGAGAATCAAAGAGAGAGAAGAAGTCACCTAGCTATGAGCTATGGACCCGTAGGTCTGTGGTAAACTACTCACGCTTCATCAGAAGGGCAATAGAGTTGATGTAGAAGCCCTCGTGATCGAATCCCCCTTCGGTGGAATGCTAGAAAAGGCCCCTAGATGGGATCTCACAGGATAGGAGGTTGCGGCAGTGGAAAAGTGTTTTCGTGGATACTTCTGGTGGTTTGGGAATATATGTGAATATATAGGAGGAAGATCTAGGTGAGGCGGTCACCGAGGGGTCCAAAAGGTAGGGGGCGCACCCTACCCCCTGGGCATGCCCTCCACCCTTTTGGCCGCCTCGTGGCTCTTCTGACTTGCACTTCAAGTCTCTTGGGTGTCTTCTGGTCCAAGAAAATTCATCGCGAAGGTTTTATTCCGTTTGGACTCCGTTTCCTATTCCTTTTCTGCGAAACTTAAAAACAAGGAAAAAAATAGAAACTGGCACTGGGCTCTAGGTTAATAGCTTAGTTCCAAAAATAATATCAAATAGCATATAAAACAGCCAAAACAGATAATATAATAGCATGGAATAATAAAAAAATATAGATATGTTGGAGACGTATCAAGCATCCCCAAGCTTAATTCCTCCTCGTCCTCGAGTAGGTAAATGATAAAAACAGAATTTTTGATGTTGAATGCTAGCTAACATATTTATCCATGTAATTTTTCTTTATTGTGGCATGAATGTTTAGATCCATTAGATTCAAAAAAAAAGTTTAATATTGACGAAAAAACAATAATACTTAAAGCATACTAATAAGGCAATTATGTCTTCTCAAAATAACATGGCCAAAGAAAGCTTATCCCTACAAAATCATATAGTCTGGCTATGCTCCATCTTCATCACACAAAATATTCAAATCAAGCACAACCCCGATGACAAGCCAAGCAATTGTTTCATACTTTTGATATTCTCAAACTTTTTTCAACTTTCACGCAATACATGAGTGTGAGCCATGGACATAGCACTATAGGTGGAGTAGAATATGGTGGTTGTGGAGAAGACAAAAAAGGAGATAGTCTCACATCAACTAGGTGTATCAACGGGCTATGGAGATGCCCATCAATAGATATTAATGTGAGTGAGTAGGTATTGCCATGCAACGGATGGACTAGAGCTATAAATTTATGAAAGCTGAAAAAGAAACTAAGTGGGTGTGCATCCACCTCGCTTGCTCACGAAGACCTAGGGCAATTTGAGAAAGCCTGTCATTGGAATATACAAGCCAAGTTCTATAATGAAAAATTCCCAGTAGTATATGAGAGTGACAACATAGGAGACTCTCTATCATGAAGATCATGGTGCTACTTCGAAGCACAAGTGTGGTAAAAAGGATAGTATCATTACCCCTTCTCTCTTTTCTCTCAATTTTTTCGTCCTGAGTCTCATCCCGACTTGTGGGGGAATCATAGTCTCCATCATCCTTTCCTGACATGGAACAATGCTCTTATAATGAAGATCATCACACTTTTTTTACTTACAACTCGAGACTTACAAATCGATACTTAGAACAAAATATGACTCTATATGAATGCCTCTGGCAGTGTACCGGGATGTGCAATGAATCAAGAGTGACAGGTATGAAAGAATTTGAATGGTGGCTTTGCCACAAATACGATGTCAACTACATGATCATGCAAAGCAATATGACAATGATGAAGTGTATCATAATAAACGGAACGGTGGAAAGTTGAATGGAAATATATCTCGGAATGGCTATGGAAATGCCATAATAGGTAGGTAGGGTGGCTGTTTTGAGGAAGGTTTATGGTGGGTGTATGGTACCGGCGAAAGTTGTGCGGTACTAGAGAGGCTAGCAATGGTGGAAGGGTGAGAGTGTGTATAATCTATGGACTCAACATTAGTCAAAAATAACTCACATACTTATTGCAAAAATCTATTAGTTATCGAAATGAAGTACTGCGTGCATGCTCCTAGGGGGATAGATTGGTAGGAAAAGACCATCCCTCATCCCCGACCGCCACTCATAAGGAAGACAAGCAATAAATAAAGCATGCTCTGACTTCATCACATAACGGTTCACCATACGTGCATGCTACGGGAATTACAAAGTTTAACACAAGTATTTCTACAATCCACAATTACTCACTAGCATGACTCTAATATCACCATCTTTATATCTCAAAACAATCGTAAGGAATCAAACTTCTCATAGCATTCAATGCACTTTATATGAAAGTTTTTATTATACCCCTCTTGGATGTCTATCATATTAGGACTAAATTTATAACCAAAGAAAATTACCATGCTGCTTAGAGACTCTCAAAATAATATAAGTGAAGCATGAGAGTTCAATAATTTCTATAAAATAAAGCCACCGCCGTGCTCTAAAAATATATAAGTGAAGCACATAGAGTATTCTAATAAATCACGATTCATGTGTGTCCATCTCAAAAGGTGTGTACAGCAAGGATTATTGTGGCAAACTAAAAAGTGAATACTCATATCATACAAGATGCTCCAAGCAAAACACATATCATGTGGTGAATAAAAATATAGCCTCAAGTAAAGTTGCCGATAGACGAAGACGAAAGAGGGGATGCCTTCCGGGGCATCCCCAAGCTTAGGATCTTGGTTGTACTTGAATATTACATTAGGGTGCCTTGGGAATCCCCAAGATTAGGCTCTTGCCACTCCTTATTCCATAGTCCATCAAATCCTTACCCAAAACTTGAAAACTTCACAACACAAAACTCAACAGAAAATCTCATAAGCTCCGGTAGTATAAGAAAATAAATCACCACTTTTGGTACTATTGTGAACTCATTATTTATTTATATTGGTGTAATATATAATGTATTCCAACTTTTCGATGGTTTATACCCCCTGATACTACCCATAGATTCATCAAAATAAGCAAACAACGCAAAGAAAACAGAATCTGTCAAAATAGAACAGTCTGTAGTAGTCTGTAACTCTCAAATAGTTCTATAAATCCAAAACTTCTGAAAAATTAGGACAAACTAAGAAATTTTTTCATGAATCTTCTTCATAAAGAATCAATATTTTATCAAGCTTATGTTAAAAATGTGAATTGTTTTTCTGATCATAAAAGTTTCTGTTTTTCAGCAAGATCAAATCAACTATCACCGTAAGCCATCCCAAAGGTCTTACTTGGCACAAACACTAATTAAAACACAAAACCACATCTAACCAGAGGCTAGATGAATTATTTATTGAAAAAGAGAAGCAAAAAATCAAAGAACAAAAATAAAATTGGGTTTCCTCCCAACAAGCGCTATTGTTTAATGCCCTTAGCTAGGCATAAAAAACACATAGATAGATCTAGGTATAATCATCTTCCCCTTTTTTGAAGTAAGGAGAAAATTTCTTGTCCAGAACATTTATATTTCTATTTTTGTGAAAGCACATGGCCATTAATAGTATAAGAAATATTAAGCACACTTCAAAAATTTGCATCTAAACTAGCCTTCATCTCTTTGATTATTTAATTTTCATAAAAGCACATAAGAGCAGTTGATTCAACACTTTCACATTTGGAGCGCCCAGGTATGGTTTTCATATTTTCATAAGTATCAAAGGAATAACCTCCAAGAAAACCATTTTCAAATATAGAATCCAAAGCTTGTTTAAAAGAAAGAGGCAAACCAACATAAAAGCTTCTCAAGTATAGCTTAATATGATGTTGAGGCACATGGCTAGCTCTAGTCCTCAATAGTCTATCCCAAGCATCTTTTAAAGATTCATTGAGCAAATAACGAAAGATTCCAGGATCATCTTCTTCAAAATTATTTAGACTTTCCTTCACAACATCGTACGGTCTTTCTGTAGCATCATTATTTATGAGGTTAGAAAGAACGAGGGGCTATCTAAAGCAACTAAACTCGGGAGAAAACCCTTAGCCCTTTTTAGGTCGACCATAGCGATAGAAAGACAGACTTAGGCAAACAAGAGAACGGTGAGAGAAAAGGAAAATCTTTTTGAAAATCGTTTTAGAAGTGGGGGAAATGAAAACGAGAGGCAACTGGCAAATAATGTAATGCAAGAGATGAGAGTTTATGATGTGTACTTGGTATGTCTTGACTTGGCATAGATCTCCCCAGCAACGGCGCCAGAAATTCTTCCTGCAACTTCTTGAGCTTGCGTTGTTTTTTCCCTTGAAGAGGAAAGGGTGATGCAACAAAGTAGAGATAAGTATTTCCCTCTATTAGAGAACCAAGGTATCAATCCAGTAGCATACAACGCACAAATCACCAATACCTGCACAAACAATCAAACAACTTGCACCCAACGGAATAAAGGGGTTGTCAATCCCTTCACAGTTACTTGCAAAAGTTAGATCTAATAGAGATAGGTGAAACTAAACAAAAGATGAAGTAAATATTTTTGGTATTTTTTAGTTTATAGATCGGAAAGTAAAAGATTGCAAAATAGTAGATTGGCAATTAATATGATGGAAAATAGTAGATTGGAAACTTATATGATGGAAAATAGATCCGGGGCCATAGGTTTCACTAGAGGCTTCTCTCAAGATAGCAAATAACACGGTGGGTGAACAAATTACTGTCGAGCAATTGATAGAAAAGCGCAAAGTTATGATGATATCTAAGGCAATGGTTATGAAATATAGGCATCACGTCCGTGTCAAGTAGACCGAAACGATTCTACATCTATTACTATTACTCCACACATCAACTGACTCCTGCCTGTATCTAGAGTATGAAGTTCATGAAGAATAGAGTCACGCATTAAGTAAGATGACATGTGATACGTCTCCAATGTACCTACTTTTCCAAACACTTTTGCCCTTGTTTTGGACTCTAACTTGCATGATTTGAATGGAACTAACCCGGACTGACGCTGTTTTCAGCAGAATGGACATGGTGTTATTTTTGTGCAGAAATAAAAGTTCTTGGAATGAACTAAAAATCAACGGAGATTATTTTTGGAATATATAAAAATACTGGCGAAAGAATCAAGGCCAGGGGGCCCACATCCTGCCCATGAGGGTGGGGGCGCGCCTACCCACCTGGGCGCACCCCCTGCCTCGTGGGCCCCCTGGTGCTCCTCTGACCTCAACTCCAACTCTATATATTCGTGTTTGGGGGGGAAAATAAGAGATAAGGTGTAGCGACCAGACCTCAAACAGTCTGATCTCTATGCTCCGGTGTCATCCCTGGATCAGTAATGCTGACACCACACAGTACTCGAAGGATTTATAGCAGAGTAGCAATCACACACTTATTACATCGAGTGTCTCAAAAAGAGAACTTATTACAATAAATATGGCTTAAGGCCATCTAATAACGATAACAGCGGAAGGCTTGGAAGATAAGTGAGTCCATCAACTCCAACGGCATCACTGAGTATAGAACCACGACCTAAAAACTCCTTAATCATCGTCTGAAAAGTCTACAACATTAACGTTGCAGCCCGAAAAAGGGTCAGCACATGGAATATGCTGGCAAGGTAACACATAGAGAGTAATGGAATGCAACAGCTATACTATATGCATATTTGGCTGGTGGAAAGCTCTATGGTTACAGTTTTTGCGTAAAGCCAATTTTTCCCTACTTCAAAGGAATAAATTTAATTACTATCAATGTGGTTGTTAAACATTGAGAATGGTTAACGGCATTCTCAATCCCAATTAAGCATCATCATTAACCCAACAACATTAACTTTAGAGTAACATGTTGAGATTCACATGATAATCCAGGTACTAGATACTCAAGATGTCCATAACCGGGGACACGGCTAACCATGATTAGTTTATTACACTCTGTAGAGGTTTGCGCACTTTTCCCCACAAGACTCGATCGCCTCCGTTTGGTTTCTCGCACTACAGGGTGTTTGAGAAAACGGATGACCGAGACATAGACTTTCAGAAGCGCTAGCACCTTACGATCGTGTAGACCGTACCACCTACATCCCCTACATCTGCTAGTCTACCACTGTAAGAGTTCGCACAACTTAGTCAACTATGCCAGAGCCCATAATGGCTTGTGGCTGCACACGAAAGTTTCTAGTATGAATAATCTCATGATCCCTTTGAGCCTGGGTGGCGGTCCAAAAAAACAGGCAAGTCCTGGAAACCAGGTGCCTCAATCCACCCAGATGTGTGTTTAAGTTGCCACCTTAGACAAACCATTAATTATCAATCTCACATCTGTCATGGATATCACTCACCCAATCCACGTCTACTAGCTTTGCATGGCATAATAAGCAAATGTAGAAGTAACTCCCAAAGGTTTGATAATAAACAGGTAATAGGTACTACCTCATCTACTTCCCATCCCACAATTTAATTAGATCCTAATCATGCAATGTGTGAGGATTGATCTAATGCAATAAAACTGGGTTGTAGAAAAAGGTATGATCAAAGTGTTACTTGCCTTGCTGATGATCCGCGAAACCTAGAGATTCAAAGTAACAGGCGGCGCACTCCGGGTATTCTATCGCAGACAAACAAACAAGCATACAATAAGTACTCTTCTAATGCACAGGTAAAACTCAAATAGAAGATCTAACCAGAAAGTTCAACTTAAGAACCCTGGTTTGCAAAAAGAATCAAATCGAACGAAGCAAAGAAAGTCAAACGGCAAAAGAAAACAACTTCGTTCTAGTAATCTGGATCTAGGGCAAATTTTACAGTAGCAAAAACTTTTTTAAGTTGATTATTCAGAAAGAGGGTTTCGAGACGAAACTCCAGGCGCTTGAATCGCCTGATTCCGATAAACGAGCGAAAAGTTATACTAAAACGAAAATCGGATCAGAAATCACGATCAGAAAATAACCGCGGAAAATCCGACGAAAAAGAAGAAAAAAAATGACAAACAGAAAAAAAAAATTAACGGCACGGAAGTCAAGGCGGCGGCGAACCTCGGGCGGCGTGCAACTCCGGCGAGTCGGCGGCGGCGGCTATGGGCTAGGGTTTCGGCGCGGCTATGGGCTGGGCGCCGGGTGCCTCGCTATATAAAGGCGCCCCCGGGCGGAGTCCCGCTCGGGTACGGCCAATAGTCGATTTCGTTTTTTTTTAATAATTACGCTCGGAAGAAAAATAAAATGAAATACTAAACAGACTCCAAAAAACATGAAATAAATTTTCCCTGGTTTCTAAAATCAAGCCCGATAAAGTGAACATTTATCTGGGCCCAAACTACAACCTTGAAAAACGCGCATTTTTCCTAAATTCAAATAAAATACCGAAAACTCCGAAATAAAACTTATTTGATTTTTTTATTAAATCCTCAATATTTCTTTTTTTGGGAAAGTCATTTTATTCCCTCTCTCATATTTTTGTAATAGAAATAATTGATGATAAAATAAATAAAATCAAATGATCTTGTTTACAAAATTTGAGAAAACTCAAATATGTAAATAACGAAATCCCCAACTCTCTCCGTGGGTCCTTGAGTTGCTTAGGATTTTCTAGGATCAAAACCAAAAGCAAAATAAAATATGATATGCATGATGATCTAATGTATAACATTCCAAATTGAAAATTTGGGATGTTACAAACCTACCCCCCTTAAGATGAATCTCGCCCTCGAGATTCGGGTTGGCTAGAAAATAGGTGAGGGTGGTCCTTTAGCAAATCTTCCTCTCGTTCCCAGGTGGCTTCATCCTCCGTGTGGTGGCTCCACTGAACTTTGCAAAACTTGATAACCTTGTTGCGAGTAACTCGGCTGGCAAACTCGAGAATCTTGACTGGTTTCTCCTCATAGGTCAAATTGTTATCCAACTGAATTGCTTCCAATGGCACTGTGTCTCTCAAAGGTATTTCAGCCATCTCCATGTGACACTTCTTCAACTGGGAAACGTGGAACACATCATGAACTCCTGTCAATCCTTCTGGCAATTCCAACTTGTAGGCCACTTCTCCCATACGCTCCAAAACTCGATATGGCCCTACAAATCGTGGCGCTAACTTCCCCTTAACTCCAAAGCGCTTAATCCCTCGAAGTGGGGATACTCGAAGATAAACTCTGTCTCCGACTTCGTAAACTGTCTCCTTGCATTTAGAATCTGTGTAGCTCTTCTGCCTGGACTGGGCTACCTTGAGCCTATCGCGAATCAACTTCACCTTCTGTTCAGACTCCTTAATCAAGTCTGGTCCAAACAACTGGCAGTCTCCAACTTCGTCCCACGACAACGGTGTCCTGCACCTCCTTCCATACAGAGCTTCGAAAGGGACCATCTTTAAACTGGTTTGATAACTGTTGTTGTAAGAGAACTCTGCATATGGCAAATTATCGTCCCAACTAGATCCATAATCTAGCGCACAAGCTCTCAGCATATCCTCCAAAATCTGATTGACTCTCTCGTCTGTCCATCTGTCTGTGGATGAAAAGTTGTACTAAATTCTAGCCTAGTACCCAAAGTCTCATGCAACTGCTTCCAGAAATTTTATGTAAACTGGGTTCCTCTATCTGATACGATGCTCCTCGGAACTCCATGCAAACATACGATCCTGGTCATGTATATCTTTGCCAACTTAGCACTGGTGTAAGTGGTCTTTACTGGGATGAAATGAGCTACCTACGTCAATCGATCGACTACAACCCAAATCGAGTCATAGCCTGAACGAGTCCTTGGTAATCCCGTGATAAAATCCATGCCTAGCTTATCCCACTTCCATTCGGGTATCGGCAATGGTTCCAACAATCCTGCTGGCTTCTGATGCTCTGCCTTTAGTCTCTGACATACATCACAAACTGCTACATACTCCGCAATATCCTTCTTCATTCCGGTCCACCAGAAAATATCCTTCAAATCCAAATACATCTTGGTATTTCCTGGGTGAATCGAATACGGTGAATCATGTGCCTCTTGCAGAATCAACTTCCTGATCTCCGGGTCATTGGGTACATAAACACGGTCTTCAAACCATAGGGTGTCGTGCTCATCCTCACGAAATCCTTTAGCTTTTCCTTGGCTCATTTTCTCTTTTATAGCGGCAATCTCCTTGTCAGTTTTCTGAGCTTCTCTGATTCTATCCATCAAAGTTTACTGAATTTCCAATGCAGCTACATAGCCTCTCGGAACTATTTCCAAACATAGTTCACGAAGATTTTCTGCTAACTCCGTGGGTATTTCTCCCCTCATTAACGTATTGACATGGCTCTTGTGGCTTAATGCATCAGCTACTACATTAGCTTTTCCGGGATGATAATGCAATCTCATATCATAATCCTTGATGAGCTCCAACCATCTCCTTTGTCTGAGGTTCAACTCCTTCTGCGTGAAAATGTATTCAAACTCTTGTGATCTGTGTACACCTCACAATGATTTCCGATGAGGAAATGTCTCCATGTCTTCAATGCATGCACTACGGCTGCTAACTCCAAATCATGCGTGGCATAATTCAACTCATGGGGCTTCAGTTGTCTTGAGGCATATGAAACAACTCCCCCTTCCTGCATAAGCACTGCTCCAAGTCCTCGACGTGAAGCATCGCAATACACCTCATAATCCTTGGTTTGATCTAGCAAAATCAACACTGGTGAGGTAACCAAACGGTTCTTCAAGTCCTGAAAACTAGCCTCACACTCCTCAGTCCATTTGAACTTAGTATCCTTCTTCAGCAACTCCGTCATAGGCTTCGCAATCTTTGAGAAATTCTCAATAAATCTCCGGTAGTATCCTACGAGTCCAAGAAAACTCCGGATCTCTGCAACTGTTGTTGGGGCTTCCCACTTGGTCACGGTTTCAACTTTAGCGGGATCTACTGCTATACCTTCTCCGGATATAACGTGTCCGAGGAATCCTACTTCCTTCAACCAAAACTAACATTTGCTGAACTTGGCATATAATTGATGTTCTCTGAGCCTTCCAAGTACCAAACGCAAATGCTCCTTATTCTCCTCTTCATTCTTCGAATAAACCAGGATAACATCAATGAACACTACGACGAACTTATCCAAAAACTCCATAAACACTTTGTTCATCATGTTCATAAAATAGGCAGGCGCGTTAGTTAGACCAAATGACATAACGGTATACTCATACAGTCCATATCTGGTGGTAAAAGCTATCTTCGGAATATCCTGTTATCGAATCTTCAACTGGTGGTACCCTGATCGCAAATCGATCTTGGAAAACACTTTAGCTCCTTGCAATCGATCAAACAGATCGTTGATCATTGGTAGTGGGTACTTGTTCTTGATCGTTACTTCGTTCAATCCTCGATAATCAACAACCATCCTTAACGATCCATCCTTCTTCTCCACTAGAAGTACTGGCGATCCCCAAGGCGAAGAACTTGGGCGGATATATCCCTTATCCAGTAACTCCTTAATCTGCTTCTTAATTTCCACCAAATCCTTTGCTGGCATCCTATATGGTCTCTTTGATATTGGCCCAGTGCCTGGCAAAAGCTCAATCAAAAACTCAATGTCTCTATCCGGTGGCATGCCTGGCAATTCTTCGGGAAATACATCAGGGAAATCCTTTACCACTGGTACTTCCTCCTGCACAACTCCTGTTAGGCAATTTACTTGGGTCCTCTTTGGCACATGTCGGGATACATACTTGATCCTTCTCCCTTCTGGTGTGGTAAGCAAAATTGACTTACTAGCACACTCAATATTCCCTTCATACTTTGATAACCAATCCATGCCTAATATCACATCCAATCCTTGAGATTCCAATACTACTAGGTCTGAGGGAAAAACATAGTTACCAATCCTTAATGGTAACCGATCACACCATAGACTAGCCACATACTCTGCTCCTGGCGAGGTTACTAACATGGGTGACCTAAGGGCTTGGGTTGGTAGGTTATACTTATCCACAAATCCCCTTGAGATGTATGAATGCGATGCACCAGTATCAAAAAGAAAGAGTGCAGTAAATGACTTAACCAAAGACTTACCTATTACTGCAGCAGGCTGAGCTTCAACCTCCTCCACATTAACATGGTTCACCTGTCCCCTGTTGAAAGGGTTCGGCTTCTTCCCAGAACTTCCATTGCCATTTTGGCCTTCAGGACATTCATTTGCATAATGTCCTGGCTTCGAACACTTATAACAAGTGACGTGGCTCAAGTCCTTCTTGGCTGGGGTTGATGGAGTGTTGCGGTTCTGTCCATTGCTTCCTCCATTCCCATTACCATTCTTGGTGCCATTGTGATTGTGCGAGCTACCTACTCCATGGGTATGCTGAAAATGTCCTCCCGGCCTAGGGGTAAAACGTGGCTTCTGCTGAGCTCCTGAATTATACTTTCCTTGTCCATACTTCCTCTTGCGGTTCTCAATTTGCTGCTGCTTCCCTTCAATCATAAGAGCACGGTCTACCAACTCCTGGTAGTTGTTGAAGGTGGCTACCATCAACTGCATACTCAACTCATCATTCAGTCCTTCCAGGAATTTCTCCTGCTTAGCTGCATCCGTACCAACGTCATCTGGGGCATAACGTGCTAGCTTACTAAACTCCTCCACATACTGGCCAACTGTCTGTCCTCCTTGGCGCAAGTTACGAAACTCACGCTTCTTCATGGCCATTGCTCCTGCTAAAACATGGGCAGTACGGAAAGCCTGCTGAAACTGGTCCCATGTGACAGTGTCGACTGGGAAGGTGGCTGTGAGATTCTCCCACCAGGATGCTGCGGGTCCTTCTAACTGATGTGCGGCAAACTTCACCTTCTCCGCATCTGTGCATCCTGCTGTGGTCAACTCCCTAGCTATCTTGCGGAGCCAATCATCTGCTACTATCGGCTCGGTGCTGTTGGAAAACACTGGCGGATTCAGCCTAAGAAAACGGGCTAAGTGGTCAACAGGTGGTGGTGGTGGTGGGTTGTTGTTGTTGTTTCCCTTATTCTGATTCTGAACTAGCAACTGCATCAAGGTGTTCTACTGCTGGATCAAATGAGTGAGCTCCGGCGGAAAGGCAAATCTGGGGTCACATCTCGGAGGCATCTGAGGGTTTAGAAAAGACGAGATATAAGAATAGAGGGGGTCTAAAGAGAAAACACTACACATATGCACATGAGGCAAAAGCAAACAATTCACTTCAGTCAAACAAACAAGGCATACAATCGATCTAACTATTGCAGAGTGCTCGGACTACTATATTTACATGGTGGACTACTACTACTGATGAGGTGGTCTACTAGAAATATTCTACGGTTGTAGACTCCATGATATCTGCTCCTGCTTCTTCAACATAGTCCTTATCGCTACTATCTTGTTCCGAGTCGGTGCCATCAATGATGATGTAGTCTTCCGGGCTAATCTCCTTGGGTTCCTCGTCTTCCTCTACTGGCGTCGGGCCTCCCATAAATATTGCTAGCTTCATAGTTAGGTCGGCATTCTTATCCACTAATACTTCGATTTCTTCTTCATAATCTTCACGTGTAGCCTTGAGTTCTTCCTCCAGTTCCTTGATTCTAGTCTTAGCCTTCTTCAGATCTATCATGTTGGCGCACATCTGATTCTCCTGTCGTCGAATGTGCTGGTTTAACTCCTGGATAAAAGCTGCAATTGATCTATCTTTCCTGGTGCTGATCATCTCCTAGTGTTCATCTCGACGCCCACAAATCTGGTAGATAGTATCCTTGAGATCCTTGCGGTAGACTTCTCCAATGCGTCCCATGGCAATGTGAGCTGCCATACTCTTTCCTAGACTCGAAGTTGGTGCATCAAAAGAAAACTCTATGGGCTCAGTGACTGGCATGAACGTCCTTCCTGGAACTTGAACTTGAATCATCCAGCGCTCTTCTTCAGGTAGTGTGGCATTGTAGGTTCCCGTGAAGCTTGGTATTCCTATGTTCAGGTATCTAGTGACTTCCTTCAAGTGGCGTCCAAAGGGTGTATCTTCATCTGGTTGTCTGAACTTGTTCCTTGCATCCGCCATCCTAAAGAGTAGAAAAGATGAGAGGTCAGAAGAGAAGAGAGTGAGTAGTGATCTAGGTCTTTAGCTTAGTGGCCGTGTCCTACAGTCAGCGTGTGCTCTGATACCATCTCTGTAGCGACCAGACCTCAAACAGTCTGATCTCTGTGCTCCGGTGTCATCCCTGGATCAGTAATGCTGACACCACACAGTACTCGAAGGATTTATAGCAGAGTAGCAATCACACACTTATTACATTGAGTGTCTCAAAAGAGAACTTATTACAACAAATATGGCTTAAGGCCATCTAATAACGATAACAGCGGAAGGCTTGGAAGATAAGTGAGTCCATCAACTCCAACGGCATCACTGAGTATAGAACCACGACCTAAAAACTCCTTAATCGTCATCTGAAAAGTCTGCAACATTAACGTTGCAGCCCAAAAACGGGTCAGCACATAGAATATGCTCGCAAGGTAACACATAGAGAGTAATGGAATGCAACAGCTATACTATATGCATATTTGGCTGGTGGAAAGCTCTATGGTTACAGTTTTTGCGTAAAGCCAATTTTTCCCTACTTCAAAGGAATAGATTTAATTACTATCAATGTGGTTGTTAAACATTGAGAATGGTTGACAGCATTCTCAATCCAAATTAAGCATCATCATTAACCCAACAACATTAACTTTAGAGTAACATGTTGAGATTCACATGATAATCCAGGTACTAGATACTCAAGATGTCCATAACCGGGGACACGGCTAACCATGATTAGTTTATTACACTCTGCAGAGGTTTGCGCACTTTTCCCCACAAGACTCGATCGCCTCCGTTTGGTTTCTCGCACTACAGGGTGTTTGAGAAAATGGATGACCGAGACATAGTCTTTCAGAAGCGCTAGCACCTTACGATCGGGTAGACCGTACCACCTACATCCCCTACATCTGCTAGTCTACCACTGTAAGAGTTCACACAACTTAGTCAACTATGCCAGAGCCCATAATGGCTTGTGGCTGCACACGGAAGTTTCTAGTATGAATAATCTCATGATCCCTTTGAGCCTGGGTGGCGGTCCAAAAAAACAGGCAAGTACTTGAAACCAGGTGCCTCAATCCACCCAAATGTGTATTTAAGTTGCCACCTTAGATAAACCATTAATTATCAATCTCACATCTGTCATGGATATCACTCACCCAATCCACGTCTACTAGCTTTGCATGGCATAATAAGCAAATGTAGAAGTAACTCCCAAAGGTTTGATAATAAACAGGTAATAGGTACTACCTCATCTACTTCCCATCCCACAATTTAATTAGATCCTAATCATGCAATGTGTGAGGATTGATCTAATGCAATAAAACTGGGTTGTAGAAAAAGGTATGATCAAAGTGTTACTTTCCTTGCTGATGATCCGCGAAACCTAGAGATTCAAAGTAACAGGCGGCGCACTCCGGGTATTCTATCGCAGACAAACAAACAAGCATACAATAAGTACTCTTCTAATGCACAGGTAAAACTCAAATAGAAGATCTAACCAGAAAGTTCAACTTAAGAACCCTGGTTTGCAAAAAGAATCAAATCGAACGAAGCAAAGAAAGTCAAACGGCGAAAGAAAACAACTTCGTTCTAGTAATCTGGATCTAGGGCAAATTTTACAGTAGCAAAAACTTGTTTAAGTTGATTATTCGGAAAGAGGGTTTCGAGACGCGCGCTTGAATCGCCTGATTCTGATAAACGAGCGAAAAGGTATACTAAAACGAAAATCGGATCTGAAATCGCGATCAGAAAATAACCGCGGAAAATCCGACGAAAAAGAAGAAAAAAACGACGAACAGAAAAAAAATTAACGGCACGGAAGTCGAGGCGGCGGTGAACCTCGGGCGGCATGCAACACCGGCGAGTCGGCGGCGGCGGCGGCTATGGGCTAGGGTTTCGGCGTGGCTATGGGCTGGGCGCCGGGTGCCTCGCTATATAAAGGCACCCCCGGGCGGAGTCCCGCTCGGGTACGGCCCATAGTCGGTTTCGTTTTTTTTAAATAATTACGCTCGGAAGAAAAATAAAAAGAAATACTCAACGGACTCCAAAAAACATGAAATAAATTTTCCTTGGTTTCTAAAATCAAGCCCGATAAAGTGAACATTTATCTGGGCCCAAACTACAACTTTCAAAAACGCGCATTTTTCCTAAATTCAAATAAAATACCGAAACTCCGAAATAAAACTTATTTGATTTTTTTATTAAATCCTCAATATTTCTATATTTTGGGAAAGTCATTTTATTCCCTCTCTCATATTTTTGTAATAGAAATAATTGATGATAAAATAAATAAAATCAAATGATCCTGTTTACAAAATTTGAGAAAACTCAAATATGTAAATAACGAAATCCCCAACTATCTCCGTGGGTCCTTGAGTTGCTTAGGATTTTCTAGGATCAAAACCAAAAGCAAAATAAAATATGATATGCATGATGATCTAATGTATAACATTCCAAATTGAAAATTTGGGATGTTACATAAGGATTCGTCGTGTTTTACGGTACGGAGCCGCCGCCAAGCCTTAATCTCTCTCAGGAGGGTTGATCTAGAGTCCGTTCGGGGCTCCGGAGAGGGGAATCCGTCGCCATCGTCATCATCAACCTTCCTCCATCACCAATCTCATAATGCTCACCGCCGTGCATGAGTAATTCCATCGTAGGCTTGCTGGACGGTGATGGGTTGGATGATATTTATCATGTAATCGAGTTAGTTTTGTTACGGTTTGATCCCTAGTATCCACTATGTTCCGAGATTGATTATGCTATGACTTTGCTATGCTTAATGCTTGTCACTAGGGCCCGAGTGCCATGATTTAAGATCTGAACCTATTATGTTTTCATGAATATATGTGAGTTCTTGATCCTATCTTGCAAGTCTATAGTCACCTATTATGTGTTATGATCCGTTAACCCCGAAGTGACAATAATCGGGATACTTACCGGCGATGACCGTAGTTTGAGGTGTTCATGTATTCACTATGTGTTAATGCTTTGGTTCAGTACTATATTAAAAGGAGGCCTTAATATCCCTTAGTTTCCAATAGGACCCCGCTGCCACGGGAGGGTAGGACAAAAGATGCCATGCAAGTTCTTTTCCATAAGCATGTATGACTATATTCGAAATACATGCCTACATTACATTGATGAACTGGAGCTAGTTCTGTGTCACCATATGTTATAACTATTGCATGAGGAATAGCATCCAACATAATTATCCATCACTGATCCATTGCATACGAGCTTTCCACATATTGTTGTTCGCTTATTTACTTTTCCGTTGCTACTATTACAATCACTATAAAACCAAAACTGCTACCGTTACTTTTGCCACCGTTACCACTGCTATCATATTACTTTGCTACTAAATACTTTGCTGCAGATATTAAGTTTCCAGGTGTGGTTGAATTGAAAAATCAGCTGCTAATAATTGAGAATATTCATTGGCTCCCCTTGTGTCGAATCAATAAATTTGGGTTGAATACTCTACCCTCGAAAATTGTTGCAATCCCCTTTACTTGTGGGTTATCAAGACTATTTACTGGCGCTATTGCCGAGGAGCATAGCTCTATTCTTTGAGTCACTTGGGATTTATATCTGCTGGTCACTATGAAGAGTTTGAAAGATCAAAGAACCACGATTTTTCCCTCAACTACGAGGGGAGGTAAGGAACTGCCATCTAGCTCTGCACATGATTCACCTTCTGTTTTGAGTAAACTTGTGACACCTACACCTACAATTCATTCTGATATCTCGCATGTTATTGATGATGCCACTTCTGCTTTGCATGATACTTATGATGAAAATACTTCTATGCTTCATAATACTATGCCACTATGTGAATTTCTTGATGAACAACTTTCTAGGGTTAGAGAGAATGAAATTATTGAAACTGATAATATTGATGAAAGTGATGATGAAGATTCTCCCCTAGATATGAATAGCCTGTTGTGCCTGAGGGTTATGTTATGGATGAAGAAACTGCTAGAGACTTCTTAGCTTGCAATGATAGATCTGATCTTAAGAAATTATTAGCTAAGCTTAAAGAAAAGACTTTGAATGCTAGAATGAAATATGACCCTACTTTTGCTACTTCACCTATCTTTATTACTGATAAGGATTATGATTTCTCTGTCGATTCTGAGTTAATTACTTTGGTTGAATCTGATCCTTTTTACGGCTATGAAACTGAAACTATTGTGGCACATCTTACTAAATTAAATGATATAGCCACTCTGTTCACTAATGATGAGAAAACTCGCTATTACTTTATCCTTAAGTTGTTTCCGTTCTCATTAAAGGGTGATGCTAAAACATGGTTTAATTCTCTTGATCTTGGTTGTGTGCGTAGTCCCCAGGATACGATTTATTACTTCTCTGCTAAATATTTCCCCGCTCATAAGAAACAAGCTGGCTTAAGGGGAATATATAATTTTGTGCAAATTGAAGAAGAGAGTCTCCCACAAGCTTGGGGGAGGCTTCTCCAATTACTTAATGCTTTGCCTGAGCATCCTCTCCAGAAAAATGAAATACTTGATATCTTTTATAATGGACTAACCGATGCTTCCAGAGATTACCTGGATAGTTGTGTTGGTTGTGTTTTCAGGGAAAGAACTGTTGATCAAGTTGAATTGCTATTGAATAATATGTTGAGTAATGAAAATGATTGGACACTTCTTGAACCAACTCCTAAGCCAACTCCGAAGAAAAGGGGTATTCTATTTCTCATTCTTGAAGATATGCAAGAGGCAAAGAAATCTATGAAAGAACAAGGTATTAAAACTAAAGATGTTAAGAATTTACCACCTATTGAAGAAATACATGGTCTTGATAACCCGACATGGGTAGTAAAGGTAAATTCTCTCTATAGATTTGATTAAGGTGATATCCCTCATTATAAGTATGCTATCCAATGCTTAGATGAGTTTGACAATTTTATTGTTAAACAAGAGAACGTCAATGCTTATGTTGGTAGACAAGTGAAACATAATGATCATATGCTTGAACACTTGAGTGGTTATATGTCTAGAGTTAAAGGTGGACTTAAACTTATTAGTAAACATGCTTCTATGGTTACCACTCAAAGTAGAACAAGTACTTAAGGCTCAGAATGATTTGCTCAATGAATTAAATAATAAGAAAAATGATAATGCTGTTAGAGTCATGACTAGAGGGGGTAAAATGACTCAGGAACCTTTGTATTCTGAGGGCCATCCTAAGAGAATTGAGCAAGATTCTCAGAGAAGTAATGTTGATGCACCTAGTCCTTCTAAGAGGAAGAAAAAGAAAAATGATGGGACTTTGCATGCTTCTAGCGAACCTGTTGTTGATACACCTGAGAATTCCAATGATATTTCTATTTCTGATGCTGAGACACAATCTGGTAATGAACATGAACCTAGTGATCATGTTAATAATGATGTTCATGTTGATGCTCAACCTAGCCATGATAATGATGTAGAGATTGAACCCGTTGTTGATCTTGATAACCCACAATCAAAGAATCAACATTATAATAAGAGAGACTTTGTTGCTAAGAAGCACGGTAAGAAAGAGATCCATGGGTTCATAAACCCATGCCTTTTCCTCCTAAACCATCCAAGAAAAAGGATGATGGGGATTTTGAGCACTTCGCTGAAATGATTAGACCTATGTTTTTGCGTATGCGTTTGATTGATATGCTTAAAATGAATCCTTATGCTAAGTACATGAAGGATATTATTACTAATAAAATAAAGATACCGGAAGCTAAAATTTCCGCCATGCTTGCTAATTATACTTTTAAGGGTGGAATACCAAAGAAACTTGGAGATCCCAGAGTACCAACTATACCATGCTCCATTAAAAGAAACTATGTTCAAACTACCTTATGTGATCTTGGAGCCGGTGTTAGTGTTATGCCACTCTCTTTATACCATAGACTTTATTTGAATAAGTTGGCACCTACTGAAATATCTTTTCATGTTAATGGTAATGAGCATACGGCACACTTTCCGAGGAAACAACCTCAAGTCCACAGTACCAATTCTATTGGAAAAAAATTAACAATCACTATTGGAGGTTTCGAATTTCCTCTTCCTACTATCAAGAAGAAATATGATATTCTTAATGTTGGGGATGTGCATATCCCCGTTGAGGTAACCTAGTGTTATTCGAAATTTCTCCGGTTGCATGTTATTCGAAATGAGTTTGTTAACAAGACCTGATCAACCTTGTTAGTGGATTCCTTTTGATGAGCATGAGATGGATGAAGTTAGAAAGCACAAATTTCTGTACCCTTTTTTTACTTTCTATTATTTATATTAAATAAATTAAAAATACTATTTTTTGTCTGTTTTCTGAATTATCCTTGCAATAAAAAAATACCCCGAAAATAAAAGTTCTCCAAATGCCCTAAAAATGAAATATGATTTTTTTCTAGAATATTTGAGAATTTTAGGCACTGAGGACACAGCAGGGGGAGCAGCCACGTGCCCATGAGGGTGGACGGCCCGCCCACCCCGCTAGGCGTGCGCCCCTGCCTTGTGGACCCCACGTGGGTCCCCTCCACTTGTTCTTGCACCCACACACTTCGTCTTCCTCTAGAAAAATCATCCACCAGCTCAAACCCGAGTTCTAGCTCATCTTGCTGCCATTTTCGATCTCCTTGCTCAAAGCTCCATTCACAAAACTGCTTTGGGGGATTGTTCTTCGGTATGTGACTCCTCCAATGGTCCAATTAGTTTTTGTTCTAGTGCTTTATTTATTGCAAATTTTTGCTGCTTAGGTGACCCTGTTCTTGAGCTTGCATGTCAAATTTATGTGGTCAAAAGTAGTTTTAATGCATGATATAGCCTCTAGGCACTTGTAGGAGTAGTTGCTATCAATTTTGTTGAGTTTGGTTCACTTTTATTTTAAGTTACTAAAAATTTCAGAAATTTTCAGAAAAAGATGAAGAGATTTTTGAGGGGCTCATCGAGCCAAAGCTCTAAGGATAAGCAAAGTGAAGAGAATAAGATGCCCATGTATAATCTCCCTCGTGCTGCGGAGGTTCGGCCGTGTGAATGGCCTTGTGATGAGTTCTTGAGAGAAGCCAGGATTCATGAAGATTTTTATTATTTGGCTAAGAATGCAGGCCTAACCGACTTCCTCCACAAACAGCGCGAACAGTATCTCTTACTCACCAATATTTTTGTGCAAAATTTTCATTTCCATGCTAGGAGATCACCACCTTCGGTGGAATTTTATTTATATAATGAGCATAAGGAAATGTCACTTTATGATTTTTGCCGGGTTTGTAGGATACCCTTTGAGGGCAGCATAGAGGAACCATATCCTAATGATGTGGAGGGATTTATTTATATGATTGTTGTAGGGGAAACGAGGAAAGTTTCCAATGCAAGAATCACTAGCATGAATTTTCCTGTTCTATGTTACTTTGCAATATTTGCTAGTAGATGCTTAATTGGTCGCGGGAACTGTGGAAATCTTAGTGCCCCTGATATTGTTATTTTGCGCCATGCTTTGTTTCGCGATACCACTTTTAGTTTAGGCGCTATTGTTGCTAAATGGTTAAATCTGAACCGTACAAAGGGTCCCGTCTTGGGAGGCATCTTCGCCTCGCGCGTTGCTGCACACTTTAACATACCTATTAGGCATTATGAGAAAGAGGAAAAGTTGTTGCCTCATGTTTTTCTAGATTATAAGAGCATGGTAGCACATGATTTTATTGTTAAGAATAAGAAGAAGATGCTTAACTATAGATTGATATTTAATAAGAATCACTTTGAGACTATTACCTTGCCTGCTCCCTCTTTGTTCAACATATTTTCAGGCATGTACCTTATTTTGCCGGAGGTCGTTCAGGCATACCAGAGCCTGACATCAGCTCTAGAGCTGGAGCCACTATCTGATCCTCACGGTCAGTCTGTTTATCTGTGTGATCCGGAGGAGATCGCCAACTAGTTGCAACCCGAGGACCCTCCTCAATACACCGGAGAGGGCAGCTTCGATCTGTGGGCACAGACCAACTTAGGCCAAAATCCTAAGCTTGGGGGAGTACGTATTTATCAACAACACTACATTCCTATTCACAAACTCATGCCAGTTGTCGGTGCTCATAGTTTTTCATTGTATCATCCATGCTAGTTTATTTTCTTTTTAAGCTTTCTTCTTGTGTGTTTGAAAAACCTTAAGAAAAAACAAAAAAAATAGTTGTAGCTTTTAGCTAGTTTACTTTCCATGCATGTAGTAGTAGTAATTAAAAAGAAAACCCAAGAAGATTTCTCGTTCTTCTTCTGCTTGTTGTGAGCTTTCCCGTGTAAATTGTTTTGTTTCTTTTCTTTTTCTTTGGGGGTCGAGAGGAGAAGACCATGATGAAAATGTTGAGTGGTTCTCATATGCATTATTGTTGATCTAACAAGGAGCCCATATTACCTTGTCTCCTCCCTTGTATTGAATGCTTCCAGATTCCAGCTTAGTCCAATGCATGTGCACTATTATTATTATGCACACTACTCTGTTGTGCAAGTGAAAGGCAATAATGACGATATATGATGAACTGATTGAGATGAGGAAAGCTGGTATGAACTCGACCTCTCTTGTTTTTGTAAATATCATTAGTCCATCGTTCCCGATTCATCCTATTATGAGTGAAACATGTTTGCCATGACAATTAGAGATTATATTTGCTCATGCCATGCTTAAGTAGATAGGAGTTTATAATGGTTTATCTTGCGTGCCAACATGCTATTAAAATGGTTGTGATGTGGTATGATAGGGTGGTATCCTCCTTTGAACGATTCAAGTGGCTTGACTTGGCACATGTTCACGCATCTAGTTGAAACAACATCAACATAGCCTCCACGATATTTATGTTCATGGTGAATTATATCCTACTCATGCTTGCATTCGGTGTTGATTAATTTTAATGCATGTTCATGACTGTTGTTGCTCTCTAGCTGGTCGCTTCCCAGTCTCTTTCTAGCCTTCACTTGTACTAAGCGGGAATACTGCTTGTGCATCCAACTCCATAAACCCCAAAAGTTATTTCATATGAGTCCACTATACCTTCCTATATACGGTATCTACATGCCGTGCCAAGTAAATTTGTATGTGCCAAACTCTAAACCTTCAAATAAACATCCTGTTTTGTATGCTCAAATAGCTCATGTATCATGTAGGGCTGTCTGTATCTTCCATGCTAGGCGGGTTATTCTCAAAAGGAGTGGACTCCGCTCCTCACTCACGAGAAAATGGCTGGTCACCGGGATGCCCAGTCCCATGCTCAAATCAAATCAAAATAATTGCAAACAAAACTCCCCCAAGATTGTTGTTAGTTGGAGGCAGCCGTTGTTTCGGGGAAGCCATGGATTGATGCTTGTTGGTGGTGGGGGAGTACAAACTTTACCATTCTGCTTGGGAACCGCCTATAATGTGTGTAGCATGGAAGATATCGAGATCTCTCAGTTGTTATGTTGACAATGAAAGTATACCACCCAAAATATTATTCATCTCTATTTCAAAATCATGCTCTAGCGCCTCTACAAATCCCTGCTTCCCTCTGCGAAGGGCCTATCTATTTACTTTTATGTTGAGTCATCATCCTCTTATTAAAAAGCACCAGTTGGAGAGCATCGCTGTAATTTGCATGTATTATTATTAGTTTACATTGAGTATGACTATGACTGGATCTCTTTTACCATGAATTACAATTTCCAGTCAGCCCTTGATCTTCAAGGGTGCTCTGCATTTATGTTTTGCGGTCTCAGAAAGGGCTAGCAAGATACCATCTTGTTATATCATATTATGATTGTTTTGAGAAAGTGTTGTCATCTGAGATTTATTATTATTGCTCGCTAGTTGATTTTGCCATTGATATGAGTAAACATGAGACCTAAATGTTATTGTGAATATGGTTAGTTCATAATCTTTGCTGAAAACTTGAACGTTGGCTTTACATATTTACAACAACAAGAGCAAACAGAGTTTGTAAAAGTTTTTCTTTATCACTTTCAGTTTATCAACTGAATTGCTTGAGGACAAGCAAAGGTTTATGCTTGGGAGAGTTGATACGTCTCCAACGTATCTACTTTTCCAAACACTTTTGCCCTTGTTTTGGACTCTAACTTGCATGATTTGAATGGAACTAACCCGAACTGACGCTATTTTCAGCAGAATTGCCATGGTGTTATTTTTGTGCAGAAATAAAAGTTCTTGGAATGACCTGAAAATCAATGGAGATTATTTTTGGAATATATAAAAAATACTTGCGAAAGAATCAAGGCCAGGGGGCCGCGCCCTGTCTGTGAGGTTGGGGGGGCGTGCCTACCCCCCTGGGCACACGCCCCCTGCCTTGTGGTATCCATGGTGATCCTCTGACCTTAACTACAACTCTATATATTCGTGTTCGGGGATAAAAATAAGAGAGAAGGATTCATCGCATTTTATGATACGGAGCCGCCGCCAAGCCCTAATCTCTCTCAGGAGGGCTTATCTGGAGTACGTTCGGGGCTCCGAGGAGAGGAATCCAGCGCCATCTTCATCATCAACCTTCCTCCATCACCAACTTCATAATGTTCACCGTCGTGCATGAGTAATTCCCTCGTAGGCTTGCTGGACGGTGATGGGTTGGATGAGATTTATCATGTAATCGAGTTAGTTTTGTTAGGGTATGATCCCTAGTATCCACTATGTTTCGAGATTGATATTGTTATGACTTTTCTATGCTTAATGCTTGTCACTAGGGCCCGAGTGCCATGATTTCAGATCTGAACCTATTATGTTTTCATGAATATATGTGAGTTCTTGATCCTATCTTGCAAGTCTATAGTCACCTACTGTGTGTTATGATCTGTTAACCCCGAAGTGACAATAATCGGGATACTTACCGGTGATGACCGTAGTTTGAGGAGTTCATGTATTCACTATGTGTTAATGCTTTGGTCCAGTACTCTATTAAAAGGAGGCCTTAATATCCCTTAGTTTCCAATAGGACCCCGCTGCCACGGGAGGGTAGGACAAAAGATGTCATGTAAATTCTTTTCCATAAGCACGTATGACTATATTCGGAATACATGCCTACATTACATTGATGAACTGGAGCTAGTTTTGTGTCACCCTATGTTATAACTATTGCATGAGGAATCGCATCCGACATAATTATCCATCACTGATCCATTGCCTACGAGCTTTTCACATATTGTTCTTCCCTTATTTACTTTTCCGTAGCTACTGTTACAATCAGTATAAAACCAAAACCGCTACCGTTACTTTTGCCACCATTACCACTGCTATCATATTACTTTGCTACTAAATGCTTTGCTGCAGATATTATGTTTCTAGGTGTGGTTGAATTGACAACTCAGCTGCTAATAATTTAGAATATTCTTTGGCTCCCCTTGTGTCGAATCAATAATTTTGGGTTGAATACTCTACCCTCGAAAACGGTTGCGATCACCTATACTTGTGGGTTATCAACATGATGTAGAGGAATAAACTCAAGCAATATGATGTAAACCCCATATTTTTATACTCGACGGGAACACTACAATACGTGCCTTGCTTCCCCTACTATCACTGGGAAAGGACACCGCAAGATTGAACCCAAAGCTAGGCACTTCTCCCATTGCAAGAAAAACCAATCTAGTTGGCCAAACCAAACCGATAGTTCGAAGAGAATTACAAAGATACCAAATCATGCATAAAAGAATTCAGAGAAGATTCAAATAATATTCATAGATAAGTTGATCATAAATCCATAATTCATGGGATCTCGACAAACATGCCGCAAAAGAAGATTACATTGGATAGATCTCCAAGAACATCGTCGAGAACATGGTATTGAGAATCAAAGAGAGAGAGATGAAGCCATTTAGCTACTAGCTATGGACCCGTAGGTCTGTGTTAAACTACTCAAGCTTCATCAGAAGGGAAATAGAGTTTATTTAGAAGCCCTCCATGATCGAATCCCCCTCCGGCAGGATGTTGGAAAAGGCCTCTAGATGGGATCTCACGGGAACAGAAGGTTGCGGCAGTGGAAAAGTGTTTTCATGGATACTTCAGGTGGTTTGGGAATATATGTAAATATATAGGAGGGAGATCTAGGTGAGGGGGTCACCAAGGGGCCCACAAGGTAGGGGGCGCACCCTCCACCCTTGTGGCCGCTTCGTGGCTCGTCTGACTTGCACTACAAGTCTCCTGGGTGTCTTCTGGTCCAAGAAAAATAATCGCAAAGGTTTAATTCCGTTTGGACTCTGTTTGGTATTCCTTTTCTGTGAAATTCAAAAACAAGGAAAAAACAAAAACTGGCACTGGGCTCTAGGTTAATAGGTTAGTCCCAAAAATAATATAAAATAGCATATTAATGCATATAAAACATCCAAAACAGATAATATAATAGCATGGAAAAATCAAAAATTATAGATACGTTGGAGACATATCAGGACCCACATGGCCCATGGCCGCACGCAGCAAGTGCCCCCGTATTATGAGAAAACAATTGATTTCTCCCCCTGACGGGTTTGATCCACCAGCTACATCTTCACATGCAAGGAAGTGCCTCCTTTATTACACAGAAATAAAAAAGTTTCCTCTCCCTGATAGTTGGGACCCACCAGCTTTATTATGACCCATTTCATGAAAATATAGATTTACCAAAGATGCTAAATTGGTTTATTTTTATTCTAACTCGAAAAAGAAGAAATTAAAAAAGCCAGAAAACATCTTCGCACACAAGGAAGTGCCACCTTATTACGCGCAAAAAATGATTCCCCCTGCTAGCTGGGACCCACCAGATTTGGAGGCGGACTTGTGGGCCTACTAAGTTAACGCGTATGCAGGGCTTTGTCAACTTAGTCAATAAATGGTTCTAGTTGTAGTGACCGTTGGATGTTAATCCAACGACCGAGCTGCGTCTTCAACCTCTAGTTTTCTTGCTCCAGCCGTTCAAACATGTGCCTGCCATACTGCCTGCTCCAGCCCATGGCCGGATATGCTGTTGCGTAGGCCTCACTGCCTGAACAAACTACCACTAGCCAGGACTTGCCTCTACTCACCCACACCCCCTATTATTCTCCGGTGATGGCAGCCTTACACCGCAGCCGAACCAGTGAACCCTTGTACTCCCCTCCGCATGGACATCCACCTGCCTCGTCTTCCCTGGCTGAGCGTCGTTCCCTTCCTAGGCCTCGCCCTCATCCACCGACTGGGTGTTGTCCACGCAGCATGGACAACATGGTCAACGAACGACAGCCGTCGAAAGAGTAGTATCCACGGTGAGGCTGACAGATGGACCCACCAGCTACATATTCGCACGCAAGGAAGTGCCTCCTTATTACGCACAAAAAACTGAATCCTCCCCCTGACAGCTTGGACCCACCATCTATATCTTCAAATGGAAGGAAGTGCGTCCTTATCCTCCCTGACAGCTGGGACCCAGCCGGTCGAAGCATACGTACTATTGTCTATCTACTTGCTGACGTGTACGTACATACTGGTCAATCGGTCTCTCTGCAACGATGAACCGTGGCCGAGCAAGAAGTGGCGCGTGTAGTAGTAGATCCCCCAACGTAGCAGTTCGGGCAGTCCTGATGTCTACTACACAACCTTCTTCTTGTAGACGTTGTTGGGCCTCCAAGTGCAAAGGCTTGTAGGACAGTAGCAAATTTCCCTCAAGTGCATGACCTAAGGTTTATCAATCCGTAGGAGGCGTAGGATGAAGATGGTCTCTCTCGAGCAACCCTGCAACCAAATAACAAAGAGTCTCTTGTGTCCCCAACACACCCAATACAACGGTAAATTGTACAGGTGCACTAGTTCGGTGAAGAGATGGTGAAACAAGTGGTATATGGATAGTAGATAAAGGTATTTTTAATCTGAAATTATAAAAACAGCAAGGTAACTAATGATAAAAAGTGAGCGTAAACGGTATTGCAATGCTAGGAAACAAGGCCTAGGATTCATACTTTCGCCAGTGTAAGTTCCCTCAACAATAATAACATAATTGGATCACATAACTAACCCTCAACATGCAACAAAGAGTCAGTCCAAAGTCACTAATAGCGGAGAACGAATGAAGAGATTATGGTAGGGTATGAAACCACCTCAAAGTTATTCTTTCCAATCAATCCGTTGGGCTATTCCTATAGGTGTCACAAACAGCCCTAGAGTTCGTACTAGAATAACACCTTAAGTCACAAATCAACCAAAACCCTAATGTCACCTCTCCAATGTCACCTCAAGTATCCGTGGTCATGATTATACGATATGCATCACACAATCTCAGATTCATCTATTCAACCAGCACAAAGGACCTCAAAGAGTGCCCCAAAGTTCTACTGGAGAATCACGACGAAAACGTGTGCCAACCCCTATGCATAGGTTCATGGGCGGAACCTGCAAGTTGATCACCAAAACATACATCAAGTGAATCACGTGATATCCCATTGTCACCACAGATACGCACGGCAAGACATACATCAAGTGTTCTCAAATCTTTAAAGACTCAATCCGATAAGATTACTTCAAAGGGGAAACTCAATTCATTACAAGAGAGAAGAGGGGGAGGAGAAACATAATATCCAACTATAATAGCAAAGCTCGCGATACATAAATATCGTGCCAAATAAAGAACACGAGAGAGAGAGAGAGATCAAACACATAGCTACTGGTGCATACCCTCAGCCCCGAGGGAGAACTAGTACCTCCTCGTCATGGAGAGCACTGGGATGATGAAGATGGCCACCAGAGAAGGATTGCCCCCTCCGGCAGGGTGCCGGAACGGGTCTAGATTGGTTTTCGGTGGCTACGGAGGCTTCTGGTGGCGGAATTCGCGATCTATTGTGCTCCCTGGAAGTTTTACGATACGTAGGTATATATGGGTGAAAGGAGTACGTTGGTGGACCGAAGGGGGGGCCACGAGGCAGGGGGCGCGCCCCAGGGGGGTGGGCGCGCCCCTACCCTCGTGAGAACCTCCTTCATCTTCTCACGTAGGGTCCAAGTCTATCTGGTAGGTTTCCTTCCAAAAATAAATTCTCCAGTCGATTTTGTTCCGTTTTGACTCTGTTTGATATTCCTTTTCCTCGAAACACTGAAATAGGCCTAAAACAGCAAATCTGGGCTGGGCCTCCGGTTAATAGGTTAGTCCCAAAAATAATATAAAAGTGGAAAATAAAGCCCAATATTGCCCAAAACAGTAGATAATATAGCATGGAGCAATCAAAAATTATAGATACATTGGAGACGTATCAACATCCCCAAGCTTAATTCCTGCTCGTCCTCGAGTAGGTAAATGATAAAAGAAAGAATTTTTTATGCGGAGTGCTACTTGGGATAATCTCAATGTAATTCTTCTTAATTGCGGCATGAATATTCAGATCCATAATATTCAAGACAAAAGTTTAATATTGACATAAAACAATAATACTTGAAGCATACTAACTAAGCAATTATGTTTTCTCAAAATAACATGGCCAAAGAAAGCTATCCCTACAAAATCATATAGTCTTGCTATGCTCTATCTTCACCACACAAAATATTTAAATCATGCACAACCCCGATGACAAGCCAAGCAATTGTTTCATACTTTTGATGTTCTCAAACTTTTTCAATCTTCACGCAATACATGAGCGTGGGCCATGGATATAGCACTATAGGTGGAATAGAATGGTGGTTGTGGAGAAGACAAAAAGGGAGAAGATAGTCTCACATCAACTAGGCGTATCTACGGGCTATGGAGATGCCCATCAATAGATATTAATGTGAGTGAGTAGGGATTGCCATGCAACGGATACACTAGAGCTATAAATGTATGAAAGCTCAACAAAAGAAACTAGTGGGTGTGCATCCAACTCGGTTGCTCACGAAGACCTAGGGCATTTTGAGGAAGCCCATCATTGGAATATACAAGCCAAGTTCTATAATGAAAGATTCCCACTAGTATATGAAAGTGACAACATAGGAGACTCTCTATCATGAAGATCATGGTGCTACTTTGAAGCACAAGTGTGGTAAAAGGATAGTAGCATTGCCCCTTCTCTCTTTTTCTCTCATTTTTTAATTTTTTTATTTTTTTTATTCGGGCCTTCTCTTTTTTTATGGCCTCTTTTTTTTATTTGGGCTTTTTTGGCCTCTCTTTTTTTCATCCGGAGTCTCATCCCGACTTGTGGGGGAATCATAGTCTCCATCATCCTTTCCTCACTGGGACAATGCTCTATTAATGATGATCATCACACTTTTATTTTTCTTACAACTCAAGAATTACAACTCGATACTTAGAACAAGATATGACTCTATATGAATGCCTCCGGCGGTGTACCGGGAGGTGCAATGATGCATGAGTGACATGTATGAAAGAATTATGAATGGTGGCTTTGCCACAAATACAATGTCAACTACATGATCATGCTAAGAAATATGACAATGATGAAGCGTGTCATAATAAACTGAACGGTGGAAAGTTGCATGGAAATATATCTCGGAATGGCTATGGAATTGCCACAATAGGTAGGGATGGTGGCTATTTTGAGGAAGGTATATGGTGGGTTTATTGTACCGGCGAAAGTTGCGCAGTACTAGAGAGGCTAGCAATGGTGGAAGGGTGAGAGTGCGTATAATCCATGGACTCAACATTAGTCGTAAAGAAATCACATACTTATTGCAAAAATCTATTAGTTATCGAAACAAAGTACTACGCGCATGCTCCTAGGGGTATAGATTGGTAGGAAAAGACCATAGCTCGTCCCCGACCGCCACTCATAAGGAAGGCAATAAATAAATAAATCATGCTCCGACTTCATCACATAACGGTTCACCATACGTGCATGCTACGAGAATCACAAACTTCAACACAAGTATTTCTCAAATTCACAACTACTCAACTAGCATGACTCTAATATTACCATCCTCATATCTCAAAACAATCATCAAGTATCAAACTTCTCTTAGTATTCAACACACTCATAAGAGAATTTTATTATTCTTGAATACCTAGCATATTAGGATTTTAAGCAAATTACCATGCTATTTAAGACTCTCAAAATAATCTAAGTTAAGCATGAGAGTTCATTTATTTCTTCAAAATAAACCGCCATGCTCTAAAAGATATAAGTGAAGCACTAGAGCAAATGACACACTACTCCGAAAGATGTAAGTGAAGATCAATGAGTAGTCGAATAATTATGCAACTATGCGAAGACTCTCTCTCATTTAATAATTTCAGATCCTGATAATTTATTCAAACAGCAAGCAAAGCAAAATAAAATGACATTCTAAGAATGGCAAACATCATGTGAAGAAGCGAAAACTTAGGATCAACCGAAACTAACCGATAGTTGTTGAAGAAGAAAGGTGGGATGCCAACCGGGGCATCCCCAAGCTTAGACGCTTGAGACTTCTTGAAATATTATCTTGGGGTGCCTTGGGCATCCCCAAGCTTGAGATTTTGTGTCTCCTTAATTCCTCTCATATCACGGTCTCCCTAAATCTCAAAAGCTTCATTCACACAAAACTCAACAAGAACTCGTGAGATAAGTTAGTATAAACCATTGCAAAAACCTTATCATACTATACTGTAGCAAATCACTAAAATTATTATTCAACATTGCATACTAAATTCCTCTGCATATTTAAGAGTCCTATCCTCAAATAGAATCATTAAAGAAGCAACCATATGCAAACAATGCAAACATAACAGCAATCTGCCTAAACAGGATAGTCTGTAAAGAATACTGCAACATCCATACTTCCCTAGCTCCAAAAATTATGAAATAAAATTCCCACTGTAGTAAATTTATCAGATCTTAATATGCAAAAGGTTTCAACATTTTATCACATTCTGACTTTTCTAGGGAATTACTGCAACAGCGGTAAACTTTCTGTTTTCAAATAGCGACATGTATACTTGTCGCATAGGCATAGTAAAGGCTATCAATGCCACTTTTATTGAAATAAAAGATGCAAAATATTTTTCTAAATAACAGAAAGCAAATCCTAACAAAATAAATTGACGCTCCAAGCAAAACACATATCATGTGGTAAATAAAAATATAGCTCCAAGTAAAGTTACCGATGAATGAAGACGAAAGAGGGGATGACTTCCGGGGCATCCCCAAGCTTAGGCTCTTGGTAGTCCTTGATTTTTACCTTGGGGTGACATGGGAATCTCCAATCTTAGATTCTTTCCACTCCTTGTTCCATAGTCCATCGAATCCTTACCCAAAACTTGAAAACTTCACAACACAAAACTTAACAGAAAACTCGTAAGCTCTGTTAGCGAAAGAAAACAAAACACCACTTCAAGGTACTGTAATGAACTCATTCTTTATTTATATTGGTGTTAAACCTACTTTATTCCAACTTCTCTATGGTTTATAAACTATTTTACTAGCGATAGATTCATCAAAATAAGCAAACAACACACGAAAATAGAATCTGTCAAAAACAGAACAGTCTGTAGTAATCTGGATCAAACGTATACTTCTGGAACTCATAAAATTCTCAAATAAATTTATGGACCTGAGGAATTTATCTATTAATCATCTGCAAAAATAATTAACTAAATATCACTCTCCAAATAAAAATGGCAGCAGTTCTCGTGAGCGCTAAAGTTTCTGTTTTTTACAGCATGATCAACAAGACTTTCCCCAAGTCTTAACAAAGGTTCTACTTGGCACAAACACTAATTAAAAGCATAAAACCACATATAAACAGAGTCTAGATGAATTATTTACTACTAAACAGGAACAAAAAGCAAGAAACAAAAATAAAATTGGGTTGCCTCCCAACAAGCGCTATCGTTTAACGCCCCTAGCTAGGCACGATGATTTCAATGATGCTCATAGAAAAGATAAGAATTGTAACATAAAGAGAGCATCATGAAGAATATGACTAGCATATTTAAGTCTAACATACTTCCTATGCATAGGGATTTTGTGAGCAAACAACTTATGGGAACAACAATCAACTTGCATAGGAAGGTAAAACAAGCATAACTTCAAGATTTTAAGCACATAGAGAGGAAACTTGATATTGTTGCAATTCCTACAAACATATATTCCTCCCTCATAATAATTTTCAGTAGCATCATGAATGAATTAAACAATATAACCAGCACCTAAAGCATTCTTTTCATGATCTACAAGCATAGAAAATTTACTACTCTCCACACAAGCAAGATTCTTTTCATGAATAATAGTGGGAGCAAACTCAACAAAATAACTATCATGTGATTGAAAATTGAGATCAAGATGACAAGTTTCATGGTTATCATTATTCTTTAAAGCATACGTGTCATCACAATAATCATCATAGATAGGAAGCATGCTTTCATCATAATAAATTTGCTCATCAAAACTTGGGGGACAAAAAATATCATCTTCATCAAACATAGCTTCCCCAAGCTTGTGGCTTTGCATATCATTAGCATCATGGATATTCAAGGAATTCATACTAACAACATTGCAATCATGCTCATCATTCAAATATTTAGCGCCAAACATTTTATAGATTTCTTCTTCTAGCACTTGAGCACAATTATCCTTTCCATCATACTCACGAAAGATATTAAAAAGGTGAAGCGTATGAGACAAACTTAATTCCATTTTTTGTAATTTTCTTTTATAAACTAAACTAGTGATAAAACAAGAAACTAAAAGACTCGATTGCAAGATCTAAAGATATACCTTCAAGCACTAACCTCCTCGGCAACGGCGCTAGAAAAGAGCTTGATGTCTACTACACAACCTTCTTCTTGTAGACGTTGTTGGGCCTCCAAGTGCAGAGGTTTGTAGGACAGTAGCAAATTTCCACCAAGTGGATGACCTAAGTTTATCAATCCGTAGGAGGCGTAGGATGAAGATGGTCTCTCTCGAGCAACCCTGAAACCAAATAACAAAGAGTCTCTTGTGTCCCCAACACACCCAATACAACGGTAAATTGTATAGGTGCACTAGTTCGGCGAAGAGATGGTGAAACAAGTGGTATATGGATAGTAGATAAAGGTATTTGTAATCTGAAATTATAAAAACAGCAAGGTAACTAATGATAAAAGTGAACGTAAACGGTATTGCAATGCTAGGAAACAAGGCCTAGGGTTCATACTTTCGCTAGTGTAAGTTCCCTCAACAATATTAACATAATTGGATCACATAACTAACCCTCAACATGCAACAAAGAGTCACTCCAAAGTCACTAATAACGGAGAATGAACGAAGAGATTATGGTAGGGTACGAAACCACCTCAAAGTTATTCTTTCCAATCAATCCGTTGGGCTATTCCTATAGGTGTCACAAACAGCCCTAGAGTTCGTACTAGAATAACACCTTAAGACACAAATCTACCAAAACCCTAACGTCACCTAGATACTCCAATGTCACCTCATGTATCCGTGGGCATGATTATACGATATGTATCACACAATCTCAGATTGATCTATTCAACCAACACAAAGGACCTCAAAGAGTGCCCCAAAGTTCTACCGGAGAATCACGACGAAAACGTGTGCCAACCCCTATGCATAGGTTCATCGGTGGAACCCGCAAGGTTATCACCAAAACATACATCAAGTGAATCACGTGATATCCCGTTGTCACCACAGATACGCACGGCAAGACATACATCAAGTGTTCTCAAATCTTTAAAGACTCAACCGATAAGATTACTTCAAAGGGGAAACTCAATTCATTACAAGAGAGAAGAGGGGGAGGTGAAACATAAGATCCAACTATAATAGCAAAGCTCGCGATACATCAAGATCGTGCCAAATCAAGAACATGAGAGAGAGAGAGATCAAACACATAGCTACTGGTACATACCCTCAGCCCCGAGGGAGAACTACTCCCTCCTCGTCATGGAGAGCACTGGGATGATGAAGATGGACACCAGAGAAGGATTGCCCCCTCCGGCAGGGTGCCGGAACGGGTCTAGATTGGTTTTCGGTGGCTACGTAGGCTTCTGGCGGCGGAACTCCCGATCTATTGTGCTCCCTGGAAGTTTTACAATACGTAGGTATATATGGGTGAAAGGAGTACGTCGGTGGACCGAGGGGGGGGGCACGAGGCAGGGGGCGTGCCCTAGGGGGTGGGCACGCCCCCTACCCTCGTGAGCACCTCCTTCATCTTATGACGTAGGGTCCAAGTTAATCCGGTAGGTTTCCTTCCAAAAATAGCTTCTCCAGTTGATTTTGTTCCGTTTTGACTCTGTTTGATATTCCTTTTCCTTGAAACACTGAAATAGGCATAAAACAGCAAATCTGGGCTGGGCCTCCGGTTAATAGGTTAGTCCCAAAAATAATATAAAAGTGGAAAATAAAGCCCAATATTGCCAAAAACAGTAGATAATATAGCATGGAGCAATCAAAAATTATAGATACGTTGGAGACGTATCAAGTCCCTTCTAAACTGTGTACACGTACGTACAGCCACATGCCAAAAAATATGGCCACGTACGTACATACAGGCTGGGTCTTGAACACGTACTCGTGCACACGTACGGATAGAGCTCGTGTACATGGAGAGGCAACGGATGGCAGCAACAACGTCTTGTTCATCGGCAGCCAGCCGGCTGGGTTCAAACAAAGGAAATAGCATCGTCTTCATCGGGAGGCAACCGACTGGGTCGGAATACGTCATGTTCATCGGGAGCCAGTCGGCTTGGACGAAACAGCCAAAACGAGGTCTGGCGTAGCGCCAAATGGAGGAAACACACTTGTGTTTGAGCTCCTACGGTCAAAACAGGGTGTTGTTGATCGGGAGGGGCGTGGCGTACCGCAAAACAGAGGAAATAGACTTGTGTCAGAGTGCCTATGGTCACAATGGGGTCCTGTTCATTGGGAGGGGTGTGGCGCACCGCAAAATGGGACTCCACAGGCAACTATTCGTCCACCATCTACTGCATCGCTCCAGGCTCCATGGGCTGCTATTCATCCACCGTCGACTTCCTCCAGCCTCCACCTACTACTGTTCATCCACCGTCGACTTCCTCTAGCCTCCACCAGCTACTGTCCATCCACGGGATCCTGTTCATACAGCTTCCACCAGCAACTATTCAATCAGCCCTCCACGGGGTCCTGTTCATCCAGCCTCCACCGGCTAATGTTCAACCATCCCTCCACGGGGTCCTATTCATCCACCCCCAACCGGCTCGGGTGTGCGGCGGCCTCCTCAATTGGGGGCTTGTTCATCCAGCGGCAACAACCTCTACTACCACGGGGTCCTGTTCATCCAACCCCCACCGGGAACTGTACATCCAACCCCCAACAACAGTCACTGTTCATCAAGAGGCACCAGGTTCGATTGGCTTCATTTAGCAGCAGTACTGAAGGAATCGCTCGGGTTCAGTTAACAGCCAAGGGATCGATCCCTCGGGTTCAGTAATGTAGCTAGTGCAATCGCTCGGGTTCAGTAAGCGAACGCCTTGCTCGGGTTTAGTTAGAGCCCAATGCCTCACACACACTCGCGTCCGTGTATGAGAGAAACATGCAAACCTCTCGTGCATTGCTCTACACCGACCACCCACCGCAATCGGGAACTCCCCGAATTTTTCCTCGCCCTCGCTTCTACCACAAATTTTTCCATCATGGACGGCCCAAAGAATGTCATGCCGGTGCGTCCCCGGCCCGCCCAAGACGAAAAACCCATTTTCTGTCATGATTTTTTGTCATAGAAGTAGGAGCCCACCACATTGATACGTCTCCAACGTATCTATAATTTTTGATTGTTCCATGCTATTATATTATCTGTATTGGATGTTTATGGGCTTTATTATACACTTTTATATTACTTTTGGGACTAACCTATTAACCCAGAGCCCAGCGCCAGTTTTTGTTTTTCCCTTGTTTTAGAGTATCGTAGAAAAGGAAAATCAAACGGAGTCCAATTGACCTGAAACTTCACAGAACTTATTTTTGGACCAGAAGAAGCCCACGGAGTATCGTAGATGGACCAAGAGAGTCCCGGGCTGCCCACGAGGGTGGAGGGCGTGCCCACCCCCCTGGGCACGCCCCCTTGCCTCGTGGACATCCCGGAGATCCACCGACGTACTTCTTCCTCCTATATATACCCATATACCCTAAAAACTTCGAGGAGCACAATAGATCGGGAGTTCCGCCGCCAGAAGTCTCTGTAGCCACCGAAAACCAATCTAGACCCATTCCGGCACCCTGCCGGAGGGGGAATCCCTCTCCGATGGCCATCTTCATCATCCCGGTGATCTCCATGACGAGGAGGGAGTAGTTCACCCTCGGGGCTGAGGGATGTACCAGTAGCTATGTGTTTGATCTCTCTCTCTCTCTCATGTTCTTGAGGTGGTATGATCTTGATGTATCGCGAGCTTTGCTATTATAGTTGGATCTTATGATGTTTCCCCCCCTCTACTCTCTTGTAATGGATTGAGTTTTCCCTTTGAAGTTATCTTATCAGATTGAGTCTTTAAGGATTTGAGAACACTTGATGTATGTCTTGCCGTGCTTATCTGTGGTGACAATGGGATATGACGTGATCCACTTGATGTATGTTTGGGTGATCAACTTGCGGGTTCCTCCCATGAACCTATGCATAGGAGTTGGCACACGTTTTCGTCTTGACTCTCCGGTAGAAACTTTGGGGCACTCTTTGAAGTAGATTGTGTGATGCATATCGTATAATCATACCCACGTATACTTGAGGTGACAATGGAGTATCTAGGTGACATTAGGGTTTTGGTTGATTTGTGTCTTAAGGTATTATTCTAGTACGAACTCTATGATAGATTGAACGGAAATAATAGCTTCATGTTATTTTACTAGGGACTCTTGAATAGATCGATCAGAAAGGATAACTTTGATGTGGTTTCGTACCCTACCATAATCTCTTCGTTTGTTCTCCGCTATTAGTGACTTTGGAGTGACTCTTTGTTGCATGTCGAGGGATATTTATATGATCCAATTATGTTATTATTGTTGAGAGAACTTGCACTAGTGAAAGTATGAACCCTAGGTTGTGTTTGAACGCATTGCAATACCATTTGTGCTCACTTTTATCATTATTTACCTTGCTGTTTTTATATTTTCAGATTACAAAAACCTTTATCTACCATCCATATACCACTTGTATCACCATCTCTTCGTCGAACTAGTGCACCAATACAATTTACCATTGTATTGGGTGTGTTGGGGACACAAGAGACTCTTTGTTATTTGGTTGCATGGTTGCTTGAGAGAGACCATCTTCATCCTATGCCTCCTACGGATTGATAAACCTTAGGTCATCCACTTGAGGGAAATTTGTTACTATCCTACAAACCTCTGTACTTGGAGGCCCAACAACGTCTACTAGAAGAAGGTTGTGTAGTAGAAATCAAGCTCTTTTTTGGCACCATTGCCGGGGAGGTGAGTGCTTGAAGGTATATCTTTAGATCTTGTAATCGAATCTTTTTGTTTCTTCTTTTAGCACTAGTTTATTTTATAAAAGAAAACTACAAAAAAGTTATGGAATTGAGTTTGCCTCATACGCTTCATCTTTTTAATATCTTTTGTGAGTATGATGGAAAGGAAAATTGTGCCAAAGTGTTAGAAAAAGAATGCATTAAAATGTTTGGCACTAAATATTTGAATGATGAGCATGATTGTAATGTTGTTAGTATGAATTCCTTGAATATCCATGATGCTAATGATATGCAAAGCCACAAGCTTGGGGAAGCTATGTTTGATGAAGATGATATTTTTTGTCCACCAAGTTTTGATGAGCAAATTTATTATGATGAAAACATGCCTCCTATTTATGATGATTATATTTATGAAAGTGGATTTGGAGAGGTCATGACTTTATTTTGTGATGAATCCACTATTCCGGAAGAGGTTCCAATTGATTATGAGAAAAAAGTTGCTATTTATGATGATTATTGTGATGACTTGTATGTTATAAAGAATAATGATATCCATGAAGCTTGTCATCATGATTTTAGTTTTCAATTGGATTATGCCTCACATGATAATTATTTTGTTGAGTTTGCTCCCACTATTATTCATGAGAAGAATTTTGCTTATGTGGAGAGTAAGAAAATTTCTATGCTTGTAGATCATGAAAATAATGCTTTATGTGATAGTTATATTGTTGAATTCATTGAAGATGCTACTGAAAATTATTATGAGGGAGGAACATATGCTTGTAGGAATTGCAATAATATCAAGTTTCCTCTCTATGCGCTTAAAATCTTGAAGTTATGCGTGTTTTGCTTTCCTATGCAAGTTGATTCTTGTTCCCACAAGTTGTTTGCTCAAAAAATCCCTATGCATAAGAAGAGGGTTAGACTTAAATGTGCTAGTCATATTCTTAATGATGCTATCTTTATGTTACAATTCTTATCTTTTATGTGAGCATCATTGAAATCATCATGCGTAGCTAGGGGCGTTAAACGATAGCGCTTGTTGGGAGGCAACCCAATTTTATTTTCGTTCTTTGCTTTTTGCTCATGTTTAGTAATAAATAATTCATATAGCCTCTGTTTAGATGTGGTTTTATGATTTTAATTAGTGTTTGTGCCAAGTAGAACCTTTGGGAAGACTTGGGGAAAGTCTTTTTGATCTTGCTGTAAAAAACAGAAACTTTAGTGCTCACGAGAATCGCTTCCCTTTTTATTGGAGAGTGATATTTAGTTAATTCTTTTTGAAGATAATTAATAGATAAATTCCTCACGTCCAGAAATTTATTTTAGAATTTTTGGGGTTCTAGAAGGATACGTTTGATCCAGATTACTACAGACTGTTCTGTTTTTGACAGATTCTGTTTTCTATGTGTTGTTTACTTATTTTGATGAATCTATGGCTAGTAAAAGAGTTTATAAACCATAGAGAAGTTGGAATACAGCAGGTTTAACCCCAATATAAATAAAGAATGAGTTCATTACAGTACCTTGAAGTGGTGTTTTGTTTTCTTTCGCTAACGGAGCTTACGAGTTTTCTATTAAGTTTTGTGTTGTGGAGTTTTCAAGTTTTGGGTAAAGATTCGATGGACTATGGAATAAGGAGTGGCAAGAGACTAAGCTTGGGGATGACCAAGGCACCCCATGGCAATATTCAATGACAACCAAGAGCCTAAGCTTGGGGATGCCCCGGAAGGCATCCCCTCTTTCGTCTTCGTTCATCGGTAACTTTACTTGGAGCTATATTTTTATTCGCCACATGATATGTGTTTTTCTTGGAGCGTCATTTTATTTTCTTTTGTTTTGCTTGATGTTTGAATAAAATACCAAGATCTGAAATTCTTAAATGTTAGAGAGTATTCACATAGTTGCATAATTATTCGACTACTCATTGATCTTCACATATATCTTTCGGAGTAGTTTGTCATTTGCTCTAGTGCTTCACTTATATGTTTTTAGAGCACGGTGGTGGTTTTATTTCGAGAGTCAGTCTTTTATAACAGCATGGTAGTTTGCTTTGGTTATGAAACTAGTCCTAATATGAGGGGCATCCAAGAGGGATATAATAAAAACTTTCATATAGAGTGCATTGAATACTAAGAGAAGTTTGATACTTGATAATTGTTTTGAGATATGGAGATAGTCATATCAAAGTTGTGCTAGTTGAGTAGTTGTGAATTTGAGAAATACTTGTGTTGAAGTTTGTGATTCCCGTAGCATGCACGTATGGTGAACCGTTATGTGAAGAAGTCGGAGCATGATTTATTTATTGATTGTCTTCCTTATGAGTGGCGGTCGGGGACGAGCGATGGTCTTTTCCTACCAATCTATCCCCCTAGGAGCATGCGCATGGTACTTTGTTTCGATAACTAATAGATTTTTGCAAAAAGTATGTGAGTTCTTTATGACTAATGATGAGTCCATGGATTATACGCACTCTCACCCTTCCACCATTGCTAGCCTCTCTAATACCGCGCACCTTTCGCCGGTATCATACACCCACCATATACCTTCCTCAAAACAGCCACCATACCTACCTATCATGGCATTTCCATAGCCATTCCGAGATATATTGCCATGCAACTTTCTACCATTCCGTTTATTATGACACGCTCCGTCATTGTCATATTGTTATGCATGATCATGTAGTTGACATTGTATTTGCGGCAAAGACACCTTTCATAATTCTTTCATTGTAACGCCCCGTATGTAACTTGCCATATTTGTATTCCAACTCTTGCCATCTTTGGCACTAAGTTATGATATTCCCTCGTGGTTGGGTTTTGTCTTCGTTTTGCATTTTGTCCATGTCATGCATCTCATATCATGTCATCATGTGCATCGCATTTGCATACGTGTTCGTCTCATGCATCTGAGCATTTTCCCCGTTGTCCGTTTTGCATTCCGGCACTCCCACGCCCTTCGGTGTCCCCTTTTGTCTCTTTTCGTGTGCGAGTGTTAAACGTTCTCGGATTGGACCGAGACTTGCCAAGCGGCCTTGGTACACCACCGGTAGACCGCCTATCAAGTTTCGTGCCATTTGGACTTCGTTTGATACTCCAACGGTTAACCGAGGAACCGTAAAGGCCTCGTGTGTGTGTTGCAGCCCAGCACCCCTCCAAAGTGGCCCAAAACCCATCTAAACCCCCTCCATCCTCTCGGCCGTTCGATCACGATCGCGTGGCCGAAAACGGCACTCCATTTGGAGTTTCCTAGCTCCCTCTACCTATAAATATATGCCCCCCTCCAAAAATGTTCTTGAAGCATGTTGTTATCTTGCTCTAAACATTGCTTCCTGATGTTAATTCCTGACATGTTGTTATTTTCACTAAGTCTGTGAACCTGATATCTTTTGCACTTTTGCCATGCTTGTTTGAACCTGCTATTGTGTGATTTAGCCATAGCTCAGTGTTCATCTTTTGTCAAGCATCTTTAGTGGATCACTGCCATGTGCTTTGTTGCTATGTTAGAGTGTAGTAGCTTAGTTTCTTGTTGCATTTTTGATGGCATTGTGCTGTTAATCGCAGAATAGTGCCTTGATTGTTTTGCTTGCCATTTGCAAACCGTGCATCTGATTCCGGTGATCTTTGTAACGATTTCGACCGAAATCGACTCATATTTCTAGTGGCGCTCTTGGTTTGCCAAGTTGAGGCCAGGTTCAATCTTTCCTTTCTGAAGCACGCATATGCATTGCATTTTACATCCCGCGTATCATGCCATGTTTTGCATCATGTTGCTTGCGCATGGCACCGTGGTTGATTGTGGTTCCCTTTGCTTGTGTTCTTCCCTTGGGTAGAGCCGGGAGACGAGTACATGATCGAGGAAATCGTTGAGTACGCTTACGAGGATCAAGCTTACGTCAACTCGGAGAACTTTGCAGGCAAGATGGCCATACCCTCCAAATCACTTCTATCTTTGCTTGCTAGTTGCTCTCTCTATTGCTATGCCTATGTCGCGATACCTACCACATGCTTTATCATGCCTCCCATATTGCCATGTCAAACCTCTAACCCACATTGTCCTAGCAAACCGTTGTTTGGCTATGTTACCGCTTTGCTGAGCCCCTCTTATAGCATCTCTAGTTGCAGGTGAAGATTGGAGTTTGTTCCTTGTTGGAACATGTTTATTGTTGGGATATCATTATTTATATGTTGTTTACTTTAATGCACCTATATACTTGGTAAAGGGTGGAAGGCTCGGCCTTATGCCTGGTGTTTTGTTCCACTCTTGTCGCCCTAGTTTCCGTCATACCGGTGTTATGTTTCTTGATTTTGCGTTCCTTATGCGGTTGGATTATAATGGGAACCCCTTGACAGTTCGCCTTGAATAAAACTCCTCCAGCAAGGCCCAACCTTGGTTTTACCATTTGCCACCTAAGCCTTTTCCCTTGGGTTCCGTGGACTCAATGGTCATCTTTATTTTAAACCCTCGGGCCAGTGCTCCTCTGAGTGTTGGTCCAAACTAGAGCCCCTTGCAGCGCCACCTCGGGGAAACTCGAGGGTTGGTTTTAGTTGTACGGATTGCTTATCTGGTGTGCCCTGAGAACGAGATATGTGCAGCTCCTATCGGGATTTGTCGGCACATTCGGGTGGCTTTGCTGGTCTTGTTTTACCATTGTCAAAATGTCTTGTAACCGGGATTTCGAGTCTGATCGGGTCGTCCTGGGAGAAGGAATATCCTTCGTTGATCGTGAGAGCTTGTGATGGGCTAAGTTGGGACACCCCTGTAGGGTTTTGAACTTTCGAAAGACGTGCCCGCGGTTATGGGCAGATGTGAATTTGTTAATATCCGGTTGTAGAGAACCTGAAACTTAACTTAATTAAAATGAATCAACAGCGTGTGTAGCCGTGATGGTCTTTTCGGCGGAGTCCGGGAAGAGAACACGGTCTCGTGCTATGCTTGAACGTAAGTATTTCTAGGATCACTACTTGATCATAGATTCTCTATGATGCCCCGAGACCGATGTGCCAGGTTTCTTCCAGTTATTCGCTGTTGTTGCCTTGTCATTTGCTTGCGTGTCGTGCATTTCATATCATGTCATTATGTGCATCACATTTGCATACATGTTCGTCTCATGCATCCGAGCATTTTCCCCATTGTCCGTTTTGCATTCCCGCGCTCCGATGTCCTCTGGTATCCCCTTCTACCTCTTTTCATGTGCGGGTGTTAAACGTATTCGGATTGGACCGAGACTTGCCATGCGGCCTTGGTTTACTACCGGTAGACCGCCTGTCAAGTTTCGTGCCATTTGGACTTCATTTGATACTCCAACGGTTAACCGAGGAACCGTAAAGGCCTCGTGTGTGTTGCAGCCCAACACCTCTCCAAAGTGGCCCAAAACCCACCTAAACCCCCTCCATCATCTTGGTCGTTCGATCACGATCGCGTGGCCAAAAACCGCACTCCATTTGGAGCCTCCTATCTCCCTCTACCTATAAATATGTGACTCCTCCCGAATTATTCGCAGATGAAACCCTAACTTCGTCCTCCTCGCGCCGCCGGACACTTCTCCACCGCCCGGACATGTCCGCGCTGCCGTTCGCATCCAACCAGGAAGCGCCACGTGTCCCAGCGCCGCCCTCCTCCACCGCGGCCTGCGAGGCCCATGGTCGGCCCGCCCGAGCCGCTCCGGGCCCGAGCACCCGAGCCTCCCTCCGCCGCGCCTCCCGCTCTCCTCGCCGGACCGCGCCGCCCGCCAGCGCCCCGCTCCACTATCGTACGCCGACTCCTTTCTCCGCCGCTGACCCAACGTCCGGTCGCCGCTCCGCCACTGCCAAGGGTCGCTGCCGCCCTGTTCCGGTTCCCGGTCGCCGCCATGCCCCGCCGGAGCTCCGCCGCCTTGCCGTCCTTCGCCGGTCGGCGCCCGCCTCGCCACTGCCATCCTCGCCGGAGGCCCCGCATCTCCCTCGTCGCCGGCCTCAAGCTCGTCGGAGCTTTCTCCTGCCGGATCTGGAGTGAGTGGATCAGATCCACCCGCTCCACGAACCAAACGCTCCCCTCCGTCCCGTTGACTTTCTCGGAGAGGTTGATTTTTCTCTAAGTCCCAATAATTTTGAGCATACTTCATCGCATCAAAACTTTGCATCAATGGCTCCATTTTGGGCGTGTAGCATGTCAAATTGTTCGCCTCGACGAGCACTTCATTTCATTCCATTGCACCATGTTCATTTGAGTTCATATTGATGATGTAAATGCTGTTGTAAGAGTGCTATGTAATGTTAGTTTCAGATTCTTATCAGTAATTGGGCATTTGTCATTTTTGCCATGTTTAATGTGTGCCTCCTATGAACTTGAGCTCTACATGAGTTTTGAAGTATGCCATGCCATCTTTACAGGGGTGTATGCCATGTATTTTTGTGATCATTGTGGTGTCTAGCACAAGCATGCAAAGTAGCTCTCGTGATGTTGCTGATTTTAGGGACTTAGAATTTCACTAAGTCCTTTTCCTGCTGTTATTTTTATGCCATGTATTCATGTTGCTACAAAGTGATCCATGCCTCTTTTGAGCATGTTCAGTAAGGATCATTTTGAGATTATGTTGTGCTCTATCCATCCATGTCTTTGTTTGCAATTATGGAGAAGCCTAGCATGACTCAATCTTGCTCTACTTTTGCTGTAAAATGTTCGTGGTAGATTGTTTACATGTTAAGCAATTTTGCCGAGGTTGTTATAGTTTATCCATGCATGCTATGAGAGTGTTCTTGCCATGTTTAGCTTCTATGCCATGTGTACTTGTTGGGTGTATGATTAGTTTGTCATTCAATGTCTTGTGGTGAGTGCATCGAGCTCGCAAACATGCCTACATGAATCTGTTTTGCCATGTTCTAGTTTTCTGCTAAGTCTGAATCTGTTAACGGAACTTGCTATGTTCACATGGTTGCCATTGTATTTTCTGATCCCTTTTGGCTTATGGTCAGTAAGGGACTTTTGTTATATGCTTTGAGTACTTTCATGCCATGCCTTGCTTTGCCATGATATGTTCCTGTAGCATGTTGTTATCTTGCTCTAAACATTGCTTCCTGATGTTAAGTCCTGCCATGTTGTTATTTTCTCTAAATCTGTAACATGATATCTTTTGCTCTTTTGCCATGCTTGTTTGAACTTGTTATTGTGTGAAGTTGTCGTAGCTCAGTGTTCATCTTTTGTCAAGAATCTTGAGTGGATCCCTGCCATGTGCTTTGTTGCTATGTTAGAGTGCAGTAGCTTGTTGTTCTTGATGCATTTAGATGACCTCATGCTGTTAATCGCAGATCGGTGCCATATTTGTTTTGCTTGCCATTTGCAAACCGTGCAACCGATTCCGGTGATCTTTATATCGATTTCGACCAAAATCAACTCATCTTTCCAGTGGCACTCTTGGTTTTCCAAGTTGAGGCCAGGTTCAATCCTTCCTTCCCGAAGCATGCATATGCACCGCATATCGCATCCCGCATATCATGACATGTTTTGCATCATGTTGCTTGTGCATTGCACGTGGTTGATTGTGTCTCCCTTTGCTTGTGTTCTTGCTTTGGGTAGAGTCGGGAGATGAGTACATGATCAAGGAACCTGTTGAGTACATTTACGAGGATCAAGCTAACGTCAACTCGGAGAACTGCGCAGGCAAGATGACCATACCCTCGAAATCACTTCTATGTTTGCTTGCGTGTTGCTCGCTCTTTTGCTATGCCTATGCTGCGATACCTACCACCTGCTATATCATGCCTCCCATATTGCCATGTCAACCTCTAACCCACCTTGTCCTAGCAAACCGTTGTTTGGCTATGTTACGGCTTTGCTCAGCCCCTCTTATAGCGTTGTTAGTTGCAGGTGAAGATTGGAGTTTGTTCCTTGTTGGAACATGGATATTTGTTGGGATATCACAATATCTATTATTTAATTAATGCATCTATATACTTGGCTAAGGGTGGAAGGCTCGGCCTTTTGCCTGGTGTTTTGTTCCACTCTTGCCGCCCTAGTTTCCGTCATACCGGTGTTATGTTCCTTGATTTTGCGTTCCTTACGCGGTTGGGTTATAATGGGAACCCCTTGACAGTTTGTCTTGAATAAAACTCCTCCAGTAAGGCCCAACATTGGTTTTACCATTTGCCACCTAGCCTTTTTTCCTTGGGTCGGCCAACCCAAGGGTCATCTTTATTTAACCCCCCCCCCCCGGGCCAGTGCTCCTCTGAGTGTTGGTCCAAACTAGAGCCCCTTGCAGTGCCACCTCGGGGAAACTTGAGGGTTGGCTTTAGTTGTACGGATTGCTCATCCGGTGTGCCCTACAAACGAGATATGTGCAGCTCCTATCGGGATTTGTCGGCACATCTGGGTGGCTTTGCTGGTCTTGTTTTACCATTGTCGAGATGTATTGTAACCGGGATTTCGAGCCTGATCGGTTCTTCCTGGGAGAAGGAATATCCTTGGTTAACCGTGAGAGCTTGTGATGGGCTAAGTTGGGACACCCCTGTAGGGATTTGAACTTTCGAAAGCCATGCCCGCGGTTATGGGCAGATGGGAATTTGTTAATGTCCGGTTGTAGAAAACTTGATACTTAACTTAATTAACATGCATCCACCGCATGTGTAGCCGTGATGGTCTCTTTCCGGCGGAGTCCGTGAAGTGAACTCGGTGTTGGAGTTATGCTTGAACGTAGATTGTTCTAGGATCACTTCTTGATCACTTCTAGTTCACGACCGTGCCTTGCTTTCTCTTCTCGCTCTCATTTGCGTAAGTTAGCCACCATATATGCTAGTGCTTGTTGTAGTTCCACCTCATACCTTTCCCTACCCATAAGCTTAAATAGTCTTGATCGCGAGGGTGTGAGATTGCTGAGTCCCCGTGACTCACAGATTACTTCCAAAACCAGTTTGTAGGGGCCGAAGATACCATGCAGGTGACACAACCGAGCTTAAGGAGGAGCTCGATGAAGATCGTGTTTGTTATGTTGTTTCTATTTCCAGTTGATCAGTAGTGGAGCCCAGATGGGTCGATCAGGGATCTGTAGCATTAGGGGTAGTCCTCTTTTATTTTGGTTCCGTAGTCGGACCTTGATTGTATCTGGATGATTGTAATGTTATATTAATGTATTGTGTGAAGTGGCGATTGTAAGCCAACCCTGTATCTCTTTCTTATTCAGTACATGGGATGTGTAAAGATTACCCCTCTTGCGACATTGCCTTCAATGCGGTTATGCCTCTAAGTCGTGCTCCGACACGTGGGAAATATAGCCGCATCGAGGGTGTTACATTCTCGAACGTGCTTTGCCTTCTCTTCTCGCTCTCATTTGCGTAAGGTAGCCACCATATATGCTAGTTCTTGCTGCAGCTCCACCTCTTACCTTTTCCCTACCCATAAGCTTAAATAGTCTTGATCGCGAGGGTGTGAGATTGCTGAGTCCCCGTGACTCACAGATTAGTTCCAAAAATAGATGCAGGTGCCGATGATGCCATTCCAGGAGATGCGACTGAACTCAAGTGGGAGTTCGATGAGGACTTAGGATGTTACTACGTTTCCTTTCCACACGATCAGTAGTGGAGCCCAGTTGGGGCGATTGGGGATCTTATGCATTTGGGGTTGTCTTTATTTTGGTTCCGTAGTCGGACCTTGATTGTATCTGGATGATGTAATGTTATATTTATGTATTGTGTGAAGTGGCGATTGTAAGCCAACTCTGTACCTCTTTCTTATTCAGTACATGGGATGTGTAAAGATTACACCTCTTGCGACATGCCTACAATGCGGTTATGCCTCTAAGTCGTGCTCCGACACGTGGGAGATATAGCCGCATCGTGGGTGTTACAAGTTCATAATCAGAGCCTTCCCCGACTTAGGAGCCCCCCTGCTTGATCGAATCGCTGGCGTTGTTGAGTCTAGAAAAATGTTTTGAGTCTTTTAGGATTATATATATCGGAGAGTAGGATTCTTTTTACTCCTCAATCCCTTCTTCGCTCTGGTGGGGCATCCTGACGTAGAGTTTTGACTCTTCTCTTCTCAAATTTCACTAAAAAAATTTAGGATCGCGCGGGTATCTTGGAATCGTTTCGATGGTTTTGTCATGAGAACATTGTTCTTGGTGCCTCCTGACATTTAGGGGTTGTGGCATTGTCCCGGGGAGTTGAGCTCCGAGGTGTTGTCGTCACAATTTTATCGTTGCAGTTCTGGAATACCTGAGTTTCGCCAACATCGAAAATCTCTTTTATGTAGTTGTTGGTGAGATAACCTCGACGCCACCCAGTACTGGGGCGGGAGTTCGGGAGTATTGCCATAACTCGTATAACGGATGCTTTTAGAAGGTTGAGGTATATGATTTCCGAAGATTTCTTGGTTATGTGTTGAAGGATGGATACAGCTGGATGTAGGATTTGCTAGTTTTGGGTGAGATATTATGCTTCCCCTGTATCCCCAACACCTGATTGCATAACCGGAAAGTTTCGGGAGTTTCATTGGTGGGAATTCATGTAGCTCTAGTATTTCTTCCGCAGATATTTGGTTTGTGATTGGGTAATCCTTACCAAGTATTTGTTCATGTCCGTACCTTGTTGTTTTATTCATCTACCTCTATCTAAGTGGATTCTCAATTTATGGAAGTGTGACCATTTAATTTGGAATTCATTCGTTCATTCTTGTTCAAATGTTAAGGCTATATGTTGCAATTTTGATCCATTTGATTCAGCTTGAATATATGTCTTTCAAGATGCTAACGGATGTCACCCTTCAGGATGCTCCTCCAACGCGTCAGAATCCGAAACCACCGCCACCACCTCCACCTCCGGAGGCATGGCAAGTTGTGATGGCCGCTACCAATGCCAACACGCAGTTGATTATGCAACTCCTGCAAGAGCGCAACCAAGGAAATCAAGGTTATGGCAACAATCAAACTCAACTTGCTACCCTCAACTAGTTCCTCGCAAACTAGCCGAAGTCTTTCAGTAACTGTGTCGAGGCCACAGACGCTGACGATTGGCTCATGGATATCTGCAAACATTTTGAGTGTAGCAACGTCAGGCCTGAGGACTTTGTCAAGTTTGCTTCGTTCCAACTCAAAGACCAAGCTGCTGAGTGGTATCAACAATACAAAGATTCCAGAGGAGGTCGTGTGATTACTTGGGATGATTTCCGTCAAGATTTCAAAGCTCACCACATTCCTCAGAGTGTTGTTGAGAGTAAGCGTGAGGAGTTCCGCAATCTGAATCGAGGCAGCTTGTCTGTTTACCAATACAACATCCTGTTCCAGAGGCTCGCTCGCTCCACCAAGCAAGACGTCCCTGACGAGAAGAGCATGATTTATCAATTTAGAGGTGGCCTTAGAGAAGATCTGCAACTAGCTCGTGTGCTTTTGAGCCGAAAAAGTATGATGAGTTCTACAACATGGCACTAAAGCAAGAGGCTGCTCAGCTCAAGCGCGATGCTTCCAAGAAGAGAGTCAGGGATGCAACTCCTTCTTCTTCAACTCAAGTGGCAGCTAAGCAGCAAAAGTATTGGTTGCCTCCTCCTCCTCCGTTTCGTCAGCCTTATTAGCAAAAGAGCAAAGGTGGCAATGGATCTTCCCACCCACCCAACCCAGGCTTTCAGAACAAAGATTCATCTCATGCTCCAAGGTCAAGTGCTCCGTATCACTGGCCGCTCTCAGAGGTTATGTGCAACAAGTGTCAGCAGAAGGGTCAGTATGCAAACAAATGCTTCAACCAAAGGTGTCTTCCGCCATCTCCTCCTATGAGATCTGCCAGCAATGCAGTGGTCAAGCGTAATCCCAAGTTTGCAAAGGTCAACATGATGAACGCGGCTCAGGCAGAGGACTCTTCAGAAGTGATCATGGGTAACCTTCCTGTTAACGATATTCCTGCAAAAGTCCTTTTTGATACTGGTGCATCGCATTCTTTCATTTCAAGACCTTTTGTGGCTATGCATGATTTGGTTACTCAAGTATTGCCGAGACCTCTGTCTATTGTTTCTCTAGCCCGACAAATGACTTCTCGAGTATTCGTTCCGGATGTGTCTATCAAGATGGGTGACTATAAGTTTCTGTCTTCTCCTAATGTTCTTGGTGACTCGGATATTGATCTTATTCTCGGAATGGACTGGCTTTCTAAGCACAAGGCTCAGCTTGATTGTGCCGCCAGACAGATTCAATTGACACACTCGTCTAAGGATGTGATCGTCTTTGCCGCTCGTGATGATACCATTCGACTGTTTTCTCTCAATGAGAAGGGCGAGTTGAATGCCATCTCTCAGATTCCAGTCGTTTGTGAATATCAAGACATCTTTCCAGAAGAGCTTCTAGGAATGCCTCCTCACCGGCCAGTTGAATTCGTCATTGATCTTGAGCCTGGCACGGAACCTGTTTGCAAACGTCCTTACAAGCTTGGACCAGAAGAGTTGAAGGAGTTGAAGAAACAACTCGATATACAAGAGCGTATGGGTCTGATCCGATCGAGTTCTTCTCCATGGGGTTGTGGTGTTCTTTTTGTCAAGAAGAACGATGGCACGGACCGACTCTGCGCCGACTACCGTCCATTGAACAAGAAGACCATAAAGAAGAAGTACCCACTTCCCAACATCAATGAGCTTTTCGAGCAACTCAAAGGTGCTCAAGTATTCTCCAAGCTTGACCTCCGTATGGGCTATCATCAGATTCGCATCCGTGAACAAGACATCCCCAAGATAGCATTCAGAACAAGCTATGGTTCCTATGAATACACTGTCATGTCTTTCGGCCTTTTCAACGCTCCTCCAACATTCTCTCGCATGATGAACTTCATCTTCAACCCTTACACAAATGACTTCGTCTTGGTCTATATCGATGACATTTTGGTCTTTTCCAAGAACAACGAGGATCATGCCAAGCACTTGAGATTGGTGCTGGACAAACTCAGAGAACATCAGTTCTATGCGAAGTTTTCAAAGTCCGAGTTTTGGCTCTATGAGATTCTCTACCTTGGGCATATCATCTCCGCCAAGGGCATAGCTGTTAATCCTGAGAAGGTGTCTGCAATTGTTAAATGGGAACCGCCTCAGGATGTGAAGCAACTCCGCGGCTTTCTTGGGCTCGCAAGCTATTGTCGAAGATTCATTGAGAATTTCTCTAAGATCGTGAAGCCTCTTTCCAACCTCCTCCAGAAGCATGTGAAGTATGTCTGGACGCCTGAATGTGACGTGGCTTTCAACACCCTCAAAGAGAAGTTAGTCACAGCTCCAGTTCTGACTCCTCCTGATGAATCCAAACCATTTGAGGTTTTCTATCATGCTTCCCTGCAAGGTCTCGGTGTCGTGTTAATGCAAGAGAAGAAAGTTGTGGCCTATACCTCTCACCAGTTGAAGCCCAACGAAAAGAACTACCCCACTCATGACCTCGAGTTAGCAGCAGTTGTCCATGCTCTTTTAACATGGAGACATCTCTTGTTGGGAAGAAAGTGGACATCTTCACTGATCATAAGAGTCTCAAGTATATCTTCACTCATCCCAACCTCAACCTCAGGTGGACTCGTTGGGTCGAGATGATTCAAGAGTATAATCCAAGTATTGAATATACTCCAGGCAAGGCCAATGTAATTGCTGACGCTTTGAGCAGGAAGGCTTACTGCAACAGTTTGATTCTCAAGCCCTTCCAACCGGATCTTGGTGAAGCTTTCCGCAAACTTAATCTCCAAGTTGTTCCTCAAGGATTCCTTGCCAACCTCCAAGTCTCTCCTACTTTGGAAGATCATATTCGTGAGGCTCAACTTCTTGATGCTATGGTGAAGAAGGTGAAGTTTGGTATTGCCAAGAGCCAACCCAAGTACAAGTGCTATCGCCTTGATGACAAAGATACTCTTTTCTTCGAGGATCGAATTGTTGTTCCTAAGGGTGACCTTCGTAAAGTCATTATGAACGAGGCTCACAATTCACTCCTTTCTATTCATCCTGGAAGTACAACGATGTACCATGACCTTAAGCAGTCGTATTGGTGGACCCGAATGAAGCGCGAGATTGCTCAGTTCGTGAATGAATGTGATGTCTGTAGAAGAGTGAAAGCAGAACACCAACGGCCAGCTGGTCTCCTCCAACCTCTTGCCATTCCAGAATGGAAGTTTGACCATATTGAGATGGACTTCGTGACTGGATTTCCCACGTCCAAGCGTGGCAATGATGATATGTTCGTTATCATCGACAAGCTCAATAAAGTGGCTCATTTTCTTCCTATCAAAGAATCTATCATAGCAGCTCAGTTGGCAAGCTATATACCTCCAGGATTGTCTCCTTGCACGGCATTTCGCAGTTGATATCTTCAGATCGTGGAAGCATTTTTACCTCTAAGTTCTGGGATTCCTTCCAGAAGGCCATGGGCACCAGCATTCGCTTCAGCACAGCCTTTCATCCTCAAACTAGTGGCCAAGTCGAGCGAGTAAATCAAATTCTTGAAGATATGCTCAGGGCATGTGTCATTTCTTTCGGTATGAAGTGGGAAGATTGTCTTCCATATGCCAAGTTCTCCTACAACAACAGCTTCCAAGCGAGTTTGGGCAAGGCCCCATTCGAGATTCTCTATGGCAGAAAGTGTCGTACTCCTCTTAATTGATCAGAGACTGGTGAACGCCAACTTCTTGGCAATGACTTGATCACAGAGGCTGAAGAAATGTGCAAAGTCATTCGTGAAAATCTCAAAGCTGTGCAATCGCGCCAAAAGAGTTACTATGATAGCAAGCATCATGACTTGGCTTTCGAGATCAGAGACCATGTCTACCTCCGCGTCTCTCCAATGAAAGGTACTCATCGCTTCGGTATCAAAGGGAAGCTTGCCCCTAGGTACGTGGGTCCTTTCAATATCATTGGCAAAAGAGGCTATCTCGCCTATCAACTTGAGCTTCCATCCAACTTTGCAAATGTGTACGACGTGTTTCACGTGTCTCAGCTTCGCAAGTGTTTCAAGACTCCTAACCGCACCATCAACTTCGAAGAGATTGATCTCCAAGAAGACATGTCTTATCATGAGCATCCTGTTGCTATTCTTGAAGAAACTGAGCGCAAGACTCGCAACAAGTGTATCAAATTCCTGAAAGTGAAGTGGTCACATCATTCTGACCGTGAAGCCACCTGGGAAAGCGAGGACCACCTCCATTCCGAATATCCGGAGTTTTTTCAGTCCTAGATCTCGGGACGAGATCCTTTCGTAGGGGTGGAGTGTTGTAACGCCCCGTATGTAACTTGCCATATTTGTATTCCAACTCTTGCCATTTTTGACACTAAGTTATGATATTCCCTCGTGGTTGGGTTTTGTCTTCATTTTGCATTTTGTCCATGTCATGCATCTCATATCATGTCATCATGTGCATCGCATTTGCATACGTGTTCGTCTCATGCATCGGAGCAATTTCCCCGTTGTCCGTTTTGCATTCCGGCACTCCTACGCCCTCCGGCGTCCCCTTTTGCCTCTTTTCATGTGCGAGTGTTAAACATTCTCAGATTGGACTGAGACTTGCCAAGCGGCCTTGGTACACCACCGGTAGACCGCCTGTCATGTTTCGTGCCATTTGGACTTCGTTTGATACTCCAACGGTTAACCGAGGAACCGTAAAGGCCTCGTGTGTGCTGCAGCCCAACACCCCTCCAAAGTGGCCCAAACCCCATCTAAACCCCCTCCATCCTCTCGGCCGTTCGATCACGATCGCATGGCCGAAAACGGCACTCCATTTGGAGTCTCCTAGCTCCCTCTACCTATAAATATATGCCCCCCTCCAAAAATCCCGGGTGCAAACCCTAGAATTCTTTCCCCGCCGCCGGACACGTCCGGGACAGCCGGACGTGTCCGCACCGCCACCCGACCAACCCCGCGCCACCACGCCGCTCCGTCCGCACCCACTTCGCCGCCCTCCCGCACTGGCCCGCCAGGCCCGAGGCGGGCCCCCGAGGCCCGTCGCCTCCATCGCTGCCCGCTCGGCCCCCGCGCGCCTGCAAGCTCCATCGCCGCCTCCCGCGGTCGCCGCTCCGCCGCCTAGCTCGCCGGTCACCGCCGCCGCCTCTCACGGGCGCCGCTCCGCCGCGCCGCCCATCGCCGGTCGCCGCCGGCCAAACCTCGCCGCCCTGCCGCGCCGTGGCCGGATCCGCCGACCCAGCCCCGCCGTCCTTGACCCCTCCGGCCGCCGTCCCCATCGTCTCCGGCGAGACCCCGGTCAACCTCGGGAACCGTGCGCCCTGGATCTGGATCTGAGAAGAAACCTAGGGGTTGACCTCTTTTTTTCCTAAGTCTACATTATTTTCTAGCACATTTCACCATGCCATATATCATCATCCGTAGCTCCGTTTTGCATGTGTGATATATCAAATTGTTCGTCTCGATGTGCTCTTCATTTTGTTCCATTGCACCATGCTTGTTTGAGTCCATCTTGATGCCTAAAATGCTGTTGCAAGAGTGATATAAAATGTTAGATCCTGATTCTTATCAGTTTTTGAGCATTTGTCATTTTTGCCATGATTATTGTGTGCCTCCTATGAACTTGAGCCCTACATGTGTTTTGGGCTATGCCATGCCATCTTTACAGGGGTGTATGCCATGCATTTTTGTGATCAATGTGGTGACTAGCACATGCATGCAAAGTAGCTCTCGTGATGTTGCTGATTTCAGGGACTTAGAATTCTTCTAAGTCATTTCCCTGATGTTATTTTTATGCCATGTATTCATGTTGCTACAGTGTGATCCATGCCTCTTTTGAGCATGTTCAGTAAGGATGATTTTGAGATATTGTTATGTTCTATCAATCCATGTCTTTGTTTGCAATTATGGAGTAACCTAGCATGACTCAATAGTGCTCTACTTTTGCTATAAAATGTTCCTGGCAGATTGTTTACGTGTTAATCAATTTTGCCAAGGTTGTTGTAGTTGATCCATGCATGCTATGAGACTTCTCTTGCCATGGTTAGCTTCTTGAACATGTCTTCTTGCTGGGTGTATGCTTAGTTTGTCATGCAGTGCCTTGTGGTGAGTGCATCGAGCTCGCAAACATGCCTACGTAACTCTATTTTTGCCATGTCCAGTTTTCTGCTAAGTCTGAATCTATTAACGAAACTTGCTATGTTTACATGGGTGCCATCATATCTTCTGATCCTTTTTGGCTTATGGTCATTAAGGGACTTTTGTTATATGCTTTAAGTAGTTTCATGCCATGCCTTGCCTTGCCATGATATGTTCCTGTAGCATGTTGTTATCTTGCTCTAAACATTGCTTCCTCATGTTAATTCCTGGCATGTTGTTATTTTCACCAAGTCTGTGAACCTGATATCTTTTGCACTTTTGCCATGCTTGTTTGAACCTGCTATTGTGCGATTTAGCCGTAGCTCAGTGTTCATCTTTTGTCAAGCATCTTGATTGGATCACTGCCATGTGCTTTGTTGCTATGTTAGAGTGCAGTAGCTTAGTTTCTTGTTGCATTTTACATGGCATCGTGATGTTAATCGCAGAATAGTGTCTTTATTGTTTTGCTTGCCATTTGCAGATCGTGCATCCGATTCCGGTGATCTTTATATCGATTTCGACCGAAATTGACTCATCTTTCCAGCGGAACTCTTGGTTTTCCAAGTTGAGGCCTGGTTCAATCTTTCCTTTCTGAAGCACGCATATGCATTGCATTTTACATCCCGCATATCATGCCATGTTTTGCATCATGTTGCTTGCGCATTGCACCGTGGTTGACTGTGGTTCCCTTTGCTTGTGATCTTACCTTGGGTAGAGCCGGGAGACGAGTACATGATCGAGGAACCCGTTGAGTACGCTTACGAGGATCAAGCTTACGTCAACTCGGAGAACTTTGCAGGCAAGATGACCATACCCTCAAAATCACTTCTATCTTTGCTTGCTAGTTGCTCGCTCTATTGATATGCCTATGCTGCGATACCTACCACATGCTTTATCATGCCTCCCATATTTCCATGTCAAACCTCTAACCCACCTTGTCCTAGCAAACCGTTGTTTTCCTATGTTACCGCTTTGCTCAGCCCCTCTTATAGCGTTGCTAGTTGTAGGTGAAGATTGGAGTTTGTTCCTTGTTGGAACAAGTTTATTGTTGGGATATCATTATTTATATCTTGTTTAATTTAATGCACCTATATACTTGGTAAAGGGTGGAAGGCTCGGCCTTATGCCTGGTGTTTTGTTCCACTCTTGCCGCCCTAGTTTCCGTCATACCGGTGTTATGTTCCTTGATTTTGCGTTCCTTACGCGGTTGGGTTATAATGGGAACCCCTTGACAGTTCGCCTTGAATAAAACTCCTCCAGCAAGGCCCAACCTTGGTTTTACCATTTGCCACCTAAGCCTTTTTCCCTTGGGTTCCGCGGACTAAAGGGTCATCTTTATTTTAAACCCTCGGGCCAGTGCTCCTCCGAGTGTTGGTCCAAACTAGAGCCCCTTGCAGCGCCACCTTGGGGAAACTCGAGGGTTGGTTTTAGTTGTACGGATTGCTTATCTGGTGTGCCCTGAGAACGAGATATGTGCAGCTCCTATCGGGATTTGTCGGCACATTCGGGTGGCTTTGCTGGTCTTGTTTTACCATTGTCAAAATGTCTTGTAACCGGGATTCCGAGTCTGATCGGGTCGTCCTGGGAGAAGGAATATCCTTTGTTGACCGTGAGAGCTTGTGATGGGCTAAGTTGGGACACCCCTGCAGGGTTTTGAACTTACAAAAGCCGTGCCCGCGGTTATGGGAAAATGGGAATTTGTTAATATCCGGTTGTATAGAACCTGAAACTAAACTTAATTAAAATGAATCAACATCGTGTGTAGGCGTGATGGTCTCTTTTCGACGGAGTCCGGGAAGAGAACACGGTCTCGTGTTATGCTTGAACGTAAGTATTTCTAGGATCACTTCTTGATCATAGATTCTCGAACGTGCTTTGCCTTCTCTTCTCGCTCTCATCTGCGTAAGGTAGCCAACTCGGAGAACTGTGCAGGCAAGATGACCATACCCTCGAAATCACTTCTATCTTTGCTTGCTAGTTGCTTGCTCTTTTGTTATGCCTATGCTGCGATACCTACCACCGGCTATATCATGCCTCCCATATTGCCATGTCAACCTCTAACCCACCTTGTCCTAGCAAACCGTTGTTTGGCTATGTTACCGCTTTGCTCAGCACATCTTATAGCGTTGTTAGTTGCAGGTGAAGATTGGAGTTTGTTCCTTGTTGGAACATGGATATTTGTTGGGATATCACAATATCTCTTATTTAATTAATGCATCTATATACTTGGTTAAGGGTGGAAGGCTTGGCCTTTTGCCTGGTGTTTTGTTCCACTCTTGTCGCCCTAGTTTCCGTCATACCGGTGTTATGTTCCTTGATTTTGCGTTCCTTACGCGGTTGGGTTATAATGGGAACCCCTTGACAGTTTGTCTTGAATAAAACTCCTCCAGCAAGGCCCAACATTGGTTTTACCATTTGCCACCTAGCCCTTTTTTCCTTGGGTCGGCCTACCCAAGGGTCATATTTATTTAACCCCCCCCCAGGCCAGTGCTCCTCTGAGTGTTGGTCCAAACTAGAGCCCCTTGCAGCGCCACCTCGGGGAAACTTGAGGGTTGGCTTTAGTTGTACGGATTGCTCATCTGGTGTGCCCTGCGAACGAGATATGTGCAGCTCCTATCGGGATTTTTCGGCACATCTGGGTGGCTTTGCTGGTCTTGTTTTACCATTGTCGAGATGTATTGTAATCGGGATTCCGAGCCTGATCGGGTCTTCCTGGGAGAAGGAATATCCTTCATTGACCGTGAGAGCTTGTGATGGGATAAGTTAGGACACCCCTGCAGGGATTTGAACTTTCGAAAGCCGTGCCTGCGGTTATGGGCAGATGGGAATTTGTTAATGTCCGGTTGTAGAAAACTTGATACTTAACTTAATTAACATGCATCCACCGCGTGTGTAGCCGTGATTGTCTCTTTCTGGAGGAGTCCGGGAAGTGAACTCGGTGTTGGAGTTATGCTTGAACGTAGGTTGTTCTAGGATCACTTCTTGATCACTTCTAGTTCATGACCGTGCCTTGCTTTCTCTTCTCGCTCTCATTTGCGTAAGTTAGCCACCATATATGCTAGTGCTTGTTGTAGTTCCACCTCATACATTTCCCTCCCCATAAGCTTAAATAGTCTTGATCGCGAGGGTGTGAGATTGCCGAGTCCCCGTGACTCACAGATTACTTCCAAAACCAGTTTGTAGGGGCCGAAGATACCGTGTAGGTGATGCAACCGAGCTTAAGGAGGATCTCAATGAAGATCGTGTTCGTTATGTTGTTTCTATTTCCAGTTGATCATTAGTGGAGCCCAGATGGGTCGATCGGGGATCTGTAGCATTAGGGGTAGTCCTCTTTTATTTTGGTTTCGTAGTCGCACCTTGATTGTATCTGGATGATTGTAATGTTATATTCATGTATTGTGTGAAGTGGCAATTGTAAGCCAACCCTGTATCTCTTTCTTATTCAGTACATGGGATGTGTAAAGATTACCCCTCTTGCGACATTGCCTTCAATGCGGTTATGCCTCTAAGTCGTGCTCCGACACGTGGGAGATATAGCCGCATCGAGGGTGTTACATTCTCGAATGTGCTTTGCCTTCTCTTCTCGCTCTCATTTGCGTAAGGTAGCCACCATATATGCTAGTGCTTGTTACAGCTCCACCTCTTACCTTTTCCCTACCCATAAGCTTAAATAGTCTTGATCGCGAGGGTGTGAGATTGCTGAGTCCCCGTGACTCACAGATTACATCCAAAACCAGATGCAGGTGCCGATGATGCCATTCCAGGAGATGCGACTGAACTCAAGTGGGAGTTCGATGAGGACTCGGGATGTTACTACGTTTCCTTGCCAGACGATCAGTAGCGGAGCCCAGTTGGGGCGATCGGGGATCTTATGCATTTGGGGTTGTCTTTATTTTGGTTCTGTAGTCGGACCTTGATTGTATCTGGATGATGTAATGCTATATTTATGTATTGTGTGAAGTGGCGATTGTAAGCCAACTCTGTACCTATTTCTTATTCAGTACATGGGATGTGTAAAGATTACCCCTCTTGTGACATGCCTACAATGCGGTTATGCCTCTAAGTCGTGCTCCGACACGTGGGAGATATAGCCGCGTCATGGGTGTTACATTCATACATGTCACTCATGAGTCATTGCACATCCCGGTACACCGCCGGAGGGATTCATATAGAGTCATATCTTGTTCTAAGTATCGAGTTGTAATTCTTGAGTTGTAAGTAAATAAAATTGTGATGATCATCATTATTAGAGCATTGTACCAGTGAGGAAAGGATGATGGAGACTATGATTCCCCCACAAGTCGGGATGAGACTCTGGATCAAAAAAAGAAAAAAATGAGAGACCAAAAAGAAGAAGAGAAGGCCCAAAAAAACAAGAAAAATATGAGAGGAAAGAGAGAAGGGACAATGTTACTATCCTTTTACCACACTTGTGCTTCAAAGTAGCACCATTATCTTCATGATAGAGAGTCTCCTACGTTGTCACTTTCATATACTAGTGGGAATCTTTCATTGTAAAACTTGGCTTGTATATTCCAATGATGGGCTTCCTCAAAACGCCCTACGTCTTCGTGAGCAAGTGAGTTGGATGCACACCCACTAGTTTCTTTTGTTGAGCTTTCATATACTTATAGCTCTATTGCATCCGTTGCATGGCAATCCCTACTCACTAACATTGATATCTATTGATGGGCATCTCCATAGCCCGTTGATACGCCTAGTTGATGTGATGCTATCTTCTCCTTTTTGTCTTCTCCACAACCACCCTTCTATTCCACCTATAGTGCTATGTCCATGGCTCACGCTCATGTATTGCATGAAGATTGAAAAAGTTTGAGAACATCAAAAGTATGAAACAATTGCTTGGCTTGTCATCGGGGTTGTGCATGATTTAAATACTTTGTGTGGTGAAGATGGAGAAAAGCCAGACTATATGATTTTGTAGGGATAACTTTCTTTGGCCATGTTCTTTTGAGAAGACATAATTGCTTGGTTAGTATGCTTGAAGTATTATTATTTCTATGTCAATATTAAACTTTTGTCTTGAATCTTATGGATCTGAATATTCTTGCCACAATAAAGAGAATTACATGGATAAATATGTTAGGTAGCATTCCACATCAAAAATTCTGTTTCTATCATTTACCTACTCAAGGACGAGCAGGAATTAAGCTTGGGGATGCTGATGCGTCTCCAACGTATCTATAATTTTTTATTGTTCCATGCTATTATATTATCTGTTTTGGATGTTTATGGGCTTTATTATACACTTTTATATTACTTTTGGGACTAACCTATTAACCCAGAGCCGAGTGCCAGTTTCTGTTTTTCCCTTGTTTTAGAGTATCACAGAAAAGGAAAATCAAACGGAGTCCAATTGACCTGAAACTTCACGGAACTTATTTTTGGACCAGAAGAAGCCCACGGAGTATCGGAGATGGACCAAGAGAGTCCCGGGCTGCCCACGAGGGTGGGGGCACGCCCACCCCCCTGGGTGCACCCCTACCTCGTGGACAGCCCGGAGATCCACCGACGTACTTCTTCCTCCTATATATACCCATATACCCTAAAAACTTCAAGGAGCACAATAGATCGGGAGTTCCGCCGCCAGAAGCCTTCGTAGCCACCGATAACCAATCTAGACCCGTTTCGGCACCCTGCCGGAGGGGGAATCCCTCTCCGGTGGCCATCTTCATCATCCCGGTGCTCTCCATGACGAGAAGGGAGTAGTTCACCTCGGGGCTGAGGGTATGTACCGGTATCTATGTGTTTGATCTCTCTCTCTCTCGTGTTCTTAAGGTGGTATGATCTTGATGTATCGCGAGCTTTTCTATTGTAGTTGGATCTTATGATGTTTCTCCCCCTCTACTCTCTTGTAATGGATTAAGTTTTCCCTTTGAAGTTATCTTATGTAACATCCCAAATTTTCAATTTGGAATGTTATACATAGGTCATCCATGCATATCATATTTTATTGCATTTTTGTTTTGGAATCCTCAAAATCCTAAGCAACTCAAGGACCCTCGGAGAGAGTTGGGGATTTCCCCGGTTTTCATATTTGATTTTTATCAAATAATGAATCGAGAATTTGGATTTTAATTATTTTTCCTTCCTAAAAATATTTCATATTAAAATATATGAGAGGAGATAATATGACTTCTCCAAAATAATTGAAATATTGGAGGAAAAATATTAAAATCATTTATTTGATTTTATTTGGATTTTATTTGCATTAGAAAAATTGCACGTTTTCAAAATTGCATTTTAGGGCCAAGACAATGTTCATCTCGTTCTAAATATTTTATTTAGACGGTGAAAATTTGTTTTGGCATTTTTAGGTTTTATTTTATTTTCTAGGGTTTTATTTCTGTCGCCGTAATTATTTTAAAAAAAGTTTCCCCCGCCCGACTGGGCCTAAGGCCCAGCCGAGCCAGGCCGGCCCGAGCCGCCACCGCCCCCGCGCGCGTGCGCCGC
>NC_041386.1:205923140-205937870 GCF_002162155.2 Triticum dicoccoides | reverse complement strand
CGCCTGCCTCGCCGCCGCCGCAGCCGAGCGCCGCCACCGTCGCTTGCCGCCGCCGCCGCCTGCCTCGCCGTCGCCGCAGCCGAGCGCCGCTGCCGCCGCTTGCCACCGCCGCCGAGCCCCACCGCCCGCGAGTCGTCGCCGCCGCCTAAGACCGCCCCGCCGGAGGTATCGCACCGGTTCCGAGCCACCGGTTTTTTTGGAAACCCTAGATTTGGGTTTTTTCAGTTCACTGGTTTTTCTCGGTTCTTCTAGTTAGCGGATGTTCGTCCGTACGTTCGTTTTAACGAAAGGTTTTTGCCCGTTAGTTACAGCTAACGAACGCTCGTTCGTTAGTCTGTTCGTCAGTTTTCTTTTTGTCAGATTTATCCGCGATTTTCTCGATCGTGATTTCTGATCCGATCTTAGTGTTTATCTTTTCTATCGTTAGTCAGAATCAGGCGATTCAAGCGCCTAGATCTTCATCTCGAAACCCTCTTTCTGTTTAATCAACTTGAACAAGTTTTTGCTACTATAAAATTTGACCTAGGTCCAGATTAGTAAATGGATCTTGTTTCTTTCGCCGTTTGAGTTTCGTTGCTCTGTTTGATTTGATTCTTTTTGCTAACCGGAGTTCTTAAGTTGAACTTTCCGGTCAACCTATTTTATTTGAGTTTAGCTTGTGCATCTTTGCTTGTTGCTTATGTATGTTATTGTTTGTTTGCGATAGAACACCTGGAGTGCGAAGCGTGCTACTACGAGTCCCTAGGTTTTGCGGATCGTCAGCAAGGCAAGTAACACATTGATCATACTCTTTTCATACCCAATTTTTATGCATTAGTTCCAATCCTCAAACATTGCATGATTAGGATGTCATTAACTTGTTGGTTGGGAAGTAGTTATTGAGGTAGAACCTATTACCTTGTTACTATCAAACCCTTGGGAGTTACTTCTACGCGTTGCTTATATTGCTATGATATGCTATGCTCGTAGATGTGGTTCGGGTTTGAGTGAAATCGATGACAGATGTGAGATTGTTAATTAATGGTTCAACTTAAGGTGGCAACTTAAATAAACATCTGGGTGGATTAAGGCACCTGGGGAACCCAGTGTTGTCTGTTTTTTTGGAAATCCCAGGGAACCCGTGTGATATTCCTATGGACCGCCATCCAGCTCAAAGGGAACTGAGATGATTCATGCTAGAAACTTCCGTGTGCAGCCACAAGCTATTATGGACTCTAGCATAGTTAAGTAAGTTACGTGAAGCTCTTGAAGAGGTAGATCAGCAGGTAGTGGGTTTTGTAGGTTTGGTATGGTCTACCCGGAGTAGAGAGTTAATGTTTCTGAAAGACTGTGTCTCGGTCATCCGTTTCTCAAACACCTTGTAGTGAGAGAAATGCAACGGAGGCGGTCGAGTCTTGTGGGGAAAAGTGCGCAAACCTCTACAGAGTGTAGAATCTAATCATGGTTAGCCGTGTCCCCGGTTATGGACAATCTTGAGTATCTAGTACTTGGGTTATCACACGTATCTCATCACTTTTAATTAAATTTGTTGGGTTGTTAATCACTTTAATTGGGATTGAGTTGGGGTTACCTTCTCAATGTTTCAACCACCATGATAGTTAAATTAAAATCTATTCCTTTGTTGTAGGGAAAAATTGGCTTTTCGCAAAAACTATAACCCTAGAGATTTCCACCAGCCAAATATGCATGTAGTATTAGCATTATTATGTTCATGCTCTACTGTGTTATGTTGCCAGCATATTTCATGTGCTAACCCGTTTTCGGGCTGCAACGTATTACATTGCAGACTTTTCAAGCGAGGAGTAAGGTTCGTTAGGTCGTTGTCATGCAGCTCAGTTATGCCGTTGGAGTTGATGGACTCACTTTATCTTCCAAGCCTTCCGTTGTTATCACATTAGATGGCCTTAAGCCATATTATTGTAATAAGTTCTCTCTTGAGACATTCGATGTAATAAGTGTGTGATTGCTACTCTGTTATAAATCCTTCGAGTATTGTGTGTGTCAGCATTACAGATCCAGGGATGACACTGAAGCACAGAGACTTGACCGTTTGAGGTGGGGTCGCTACAAGATGGTATCAGAGCACATGCTGGCTGTAGGACACGACCACTAAGCTAAACCATAGGTCACACTTCTCTTCTCATTTCTGACTCCTCTTCAGTTTCTACTCTATAGGATGACGGAGATGAAGAACAAGTTTGCCCAACCGGATGAAGACACACCTTTTGGACGCCACTTGAAGGAAGTCACTAGGTACTTGAACATTGGAATACCAAGCTTCACCGGGACATACAAAGCTACCTTGCCAGAAGAGGAGCGCTGGATGATTCAAGTACATGTTCTAGGAAGGACGTTCTCGCCAACTTCTAAACCCATAGAATTTTCTTTCGAAGCACCCACCTGGAGTCTAGGAAAGAGCATGGCAGCCCACATTACCATGGAACGCATTGGAGAAGTCTACAACAGGGAACTTAAGGACACTATCTACAAAATATGTGAGCGCCGAGATGAGCAATGGGAAGTAATCAGCACCAAGAAGGATAGATCCATTACAGCTTTCATCCAGGAGTTAAACCAGCACATTCGACACCAGGAGAACCAGATGTGCGCGGACATGATGGACTTGAAGAAGGCGAAGACTAGGATCATCGAGCTTGAGGAAGAACTCAAGTTTACACGTGATGGATATGAGAAAGAAATCAAGACACTACTGGAGAAAAATAACGACTTGGTTAAGAAGATCGGAGTATTCATGGGAGGTCCAGCACCGAGAGTAGAAGATGACAATTCCATGTGCCCAGACAACTACATCATCATCGACGACACCGATTCCGATCCAAGTGATGATGACTTCAAAGACGAAGCTGGAGCAGATATCATGGAGTCTTCCATCGATCAAAATTTCTAGAGGACCACCATATATTAGTAGTATTTCCCCCATGTATTTAGTAGTAGTTGAGCACTTTTGCGATAGTTCCAGATCGCTTGTATGCCCTTACTTGATTGATTGAGTGAAATGATTGTGTTTATCTCATGTGCATATGGGTAGTGCTTTCTCATTAGACCCCTTTTCTATTCTGATATTTTCCATCTAAACCCATCAGATGCCTCTGAGACGTGACCCTGGTTTTGTTTTCCCACCGGAGCTCACCCAGTTGATCCAGCAGCAGAATACTTTGATGCAATTGCTAGTTCAGAACCAGGGCAACAACAACAACAACAACCCGCCACCAGTGGACAACCTAGCCCGCTTTCTAAGGTTACAACTGCCGGTGTTTTCTAGTAGCACCGAGCCTATAGTTGTAGATGATTGGCTCCGCAGGATTGGAAGGAAGTTAACCACTGCAGGATGCACTGATGCTGAGAAGGTGTGTTTTGCCGCACATTAGTTGGATGGACCAGCAGCATCATGGTGGGAGAATTACACTGTCACCTACACCATAGCCACGGTGACATGGGACTAGTTTCAGCAAGCTTTCCGCACAGCCCATGTCTCAACCGGAGCTATGCAGATGAAGAAGTGGGAGTTCCGCAACTTACGCAGGGGAACTGTACTATGGCTCAGTACGCGGATGAGTTTAGAAAGTTATCACGCTATGCCCCTAATGATGTGGCCACAGATGTCGCGAAGCAGGAGAAGTTTATGGAAGGGCTGAATGACCAGATGAGCCTGCAGTTGATGGTAGCAACCTTCAACAACTACCAGGAGTTGGTAGACAAGGCTCTTATGATTGAAGGGAAGCGGCAGCAGATTGAGAGCCGTAAGAGGAAGTACGGACAAGGGAAGTATAACTCAGGAGCTCAGCAGAAGCCTCACCTAACCCCGAACTTGGGAGGACTAGTTCATAACCATGGAGGTCACAACCACGCTGGAGGGGGATCGCATAACCACAATGGTGCTAAGAATGGGAATGGGAACAGAGCTAACAACAATCAGAACCGCTCCAACTCAGCCACACCCTCCAAAAGAGATCTAAGTCAAGTTACTTGCTTTAAGTGCGGGAAGACAAGTGAAACGCCCTCGATGCGGCTATATCTCCCACGTGTCGAAGCATGACTTAGAGGCATAACCGCATTGAAAGCAATGTCGCAAGTGAGGTAATCTTCGCAAACAACCCATGTAATACAATAGGGGAAAAGATACATAGTTGGCTTATAATCGCCACTTCACGCAATTACATGAATAAAGCATTACAAGATCCAAATACAATCAAGGTCCGACTACGGAACCAAAATAAAAGAAGAACCCCAAAAGCGACAAGGTCCCCGATCGACCCCAACTAGGCTCCACTACTGATCAACTAGAACGAAACAACACAAAGGACAAGATCTTCAAAGAGCTCCTCCTTGAGCTTGGTTGCGCCATCTGCACGGACTCATTGGCACCTGCAAACTGGTTTTGGAAGTATCTGTGAGTCACGGGGACTCAGCAATCTCGCACCCTCGCGATCAAGACTATTTAAGCTTATGGGTAAGGTAAAGGTAAGAGGTGGAGCTGCAGCAAGCGACTAGCATATATGGTGGCTAACATACGCAAATGAGAGCGAGAAGAGAAGGCAATGCACAGTCGAGAAACTATGATCAAGAAGTGATCCTAGAACAACCTACGTCAAGCATAACTCCAACACCGTGTTCACTTCCCGTACTCCGCCGGAAAGAGACCATCACGGTAACACACGCTGTTGATTCATTTTAATTAAGGTCAACTTCAGGTTTTCTACAACCGGATGTTAACAAATTCCCATCTGCCCATAACCGTGGGCACGGCTTTCAAAAGTTCAAATCCCTGCAGGGGTGTCCCAACTTAGCCCATGACACGCTCTCACGGTCAACGAAGGATATTCCTTCTAGCAGGAAGACCCGATCAGACTCGGAATCCCGGTTACAAGACATTTCGACAAGGTAAAACTAAACCAGCAACACCGCCCGAATGTGTCGACAAATCCCGATAGGAGCTGCACATATCTCTTTCTCAGGGCACACTCAGATTGTCTTAGGTACAGGTAGGCCAGCCTAGAGTTGCCCCTGGTGGCCACCAGCAGCTGACAGGTTGGACCAACACTCAGAGGAGCACTGGCCCGGGGGGGTTAAAATAATGATGACCCTTGAGTCTGCAGAACCCAAGGGAAAGAAAAGGCTAGGTGGCAAATGGTAAAACCAATGTTGGGCATTGCTGGAGGAGTTTTACTCAAGGCGAACTGTCAAGGGGTTCCCATTATTACCCAACCGCGTAAGGAACGCAAAATCCGGGAACATAATCACCGATATGACGGAAACTAGGACGGCAAGAGTGGAACAAAACAGCAGGCATAAGGCCGAGCCTTCCACCCTTTACCAAGTATATAGATGTATTAATTAAATAAAAGGTATTGTGATATCCCAACAAGTAAACATGTTCCAAAACAAGGAACAACATCTCCATGTTCCAACAAGGAACAAACTTCAATCTTCACCTGCAACTAACAACGCTATAAGAGGGGCTGAGCAAAGCGGTAACATAGCCAAACAACGGTTTGCTAGGGCAAGGTGGGTTAGAGGCTTGGTTTAACAATATGGGAGGCATGATAAGCATGTGGTAGGTATCGTAGCATAGGCATAGCAAAAGAGCGAGCATCTAGCAAGCAAAGATAGAAGTGATTTCGAGGGTATGGTCATCTTGCCTGAAATCCCGCAAGGAAGAAGAACGAGTCCATGAAGAAGACAAACGGACGAAGTCGAACGGGTCCTCATAAACGCGACGTTATCGGAACCAACCCGAAGAAGCAAACACCGGAAAGAAAGCAAACAACATGGTAAACAACCACCACATAATCATGGCATGATGCACAATAAGTATGATGCATGTCCGGTTTAATGAAGCATGGCATGGCAAAAGAGCACAAGCAAAACTACAAATTAAGTGGAGCCCAATATGCAACGAGTTGCATATTGACGGAACACCACATGCCTTATTTTAGTTCTCTCTCGTTTATGTACTCAACAAGATTAAATGTTGTTAGCATGGCAAGAGGTGAAGCAAAGTAAACTACCTATCTAGTCAAGTTTAAATGAGGCCGGAAGCAACGAACAACAATTCCGGAAACTCCTCATGAGCATATTATAGATTTGGTACTGTTCTGCCCTAAACATTATTTTAGAGTTGTTAAACATGCAAAGTAAGGCCATCATGTTAAACTAGGCATTTTTCTACCCCATTTACATATAAAGATTATTTAATTCAGAGCTACGGTTATTTAGTTATGAAATAAAGCATTTTAGCAAGTTATTTAAACAAATTTAAACAAACAGCATTTTAAACATTTTAAACATGGATGAAAGTTGCATATTATTAAACTAGACAAAATTGTAAGCAACTTTCATATTAAGTTTGTTTTAAACCGATGCACGGTTATTAACTTGTGAGCAAATTAAAATAATGGCATCCTCATGTAATTATGCATGCATTGGAAATTAGGAAATTCGTCAGCAGGGAAAAAAAAAGAAACAGGCCGAATCTGGGCAGCCCAACAAGGGGAAGGCCAGGGTGCTGCTCACATTGGGCCTTGAGGCCTGTTTATGGCTGGGGCGAAGAGGTGTTGGGCCTTGGCCTGAACTAGAGGCGCGCTGGCAGGCTGGATCGAATGAGGAGATGGGGTGGCGCAGTCAACGGGTGCAGGCGAGGCGTGTATTCGTCCTCGCTTCTGAAGAACAGAAGCAACATCAGGCGATGAAGAAGACAGCGGCAGGGGTCTTGGCGACGGGGTTGGCGAGAACCGTCCGGAACGGGCGGATCGGAGCGCGGGGAGGCGGAGATTGGCGCGGTCCATGGCGACGAGGAGGGGCGCGGTCAACACGCTCGAGGCAGGGGGATTGAGCGAATTGTAGCTGCGACATGAGCTGCTACTGAATAAACGAGAGAGGGTTCAGAGAGAGAGACGGTGAGGAAGAACTGCAAGAGGAAGGAGAAGAAAGGGAAGGCATGGGGCACGGGGAACCTCAGGAGGTTGCCGCTTGGTGGTCCAGCGAGGTCCTGCGGGGGCGCTCGAGGCAGCAGGGGGTCGAGATGGCCATGGCAGTTGAGTTCAAAGAGAGGCGCGGCCATGTCTTCGGTCCCCTGACAGAGAGAAACGGGAGGGGGTTTGAGTGGTTAGGAGAGACAACAGAGGGAGGAGGGCGTCGAGGTCATCGCCTGGTTGGCTACTCCGGTGAGGTACTTGGCGGGCGACGGGGTCCTCCATGGCGGGTCCTGAGACGGCGACGGAAAGGGTAGCCATGGCAGCAGGGGCGACCTCCTATTGCTCCTATACCTAGCAAGAGAGAGAGAGAATTTGAGAAAGAGCGAGAGAGACCGAAAGAGACGACGAAGAGATCGGAGGCGCAGGGAAGGAGGCGCAGCTTTGCTGTGGTTGGGCGACGGCGGAAATCAAGGGAGTTGGTCGGGGCCGCTGGTTGGATCTGGCAGGAGAGGAAAACGAGGAGGAACTGGATTAGGGAAGATCCCGATGGGGATTTGGTGGAGTGTGGCGGCGGCTGAGGGGGGCAAATGACCTAGTTTTAGGGTTTGGTCTGACATATATATAGCAAAAGGATTTTTGGGTAGGGCTAATCCGTCCCTCTGATCGTAACTGGACGGTCGGGAAAAATAGGCTAGGGAGCCCAAATAAGAAAACAATGACGTTTTGTAGATGTTTGGGGATGATTCGGACACAACGGTGGCGACAGTCCGGGTCGGGTCCGGGGAAGTTTCGGACGCGCACGTGAGGGGTCGGTTGGAACTCGTCGCTGTGCAGAAGGGCTTGAGCTGAGAGAAGAGAAGAGAGAGAGGCTCGGCGACTGTTTTCGGAGACCAAAAACATTCGACGAAAAGACCGGCTATACTGCCACTATAGTTATCCGTTGGGTCGTCAAACGGACTCCGAACGCGATGAAACTTGGCAGGCGGTCTGCTAACAACAAAACAACACCGCATGCCAACTTTCATCCCATTCCGAGAACATTTTTCGGCTACTTATAAAATACTATTTCGGACATGCCGCGGGCGCGTGCAAGTGTGTCTGGGCTCAGAACGGACAACGGAAAGAACGGGGGAACCCGGACAGATGCAAGTTGTTTAAAAAATGATGATGCAATGCACATGATGACATGGCAAGATGCAACACGCAAGCAGATGACATGGCAACAACAACCAATAACTGGACGACACCTGGCACATCGGTCTTGGGGCGTTACAACACTCCACCACTACGAGAGGATCTCGTGCCGAGATCTAGAATGGCACCGGAGGGAAAAGTAAGAGGAAGATAAGAGGTAAAACTAAGTTGCTTCTTTGACAAACGAGTGAAACCAAAGAACCTTGCGAGGTTGAACAAATTCGAGACAGAATACAACGAAGGTGAACAAAGTCGAAAACACTCCTTTAGAAAAGAGGAACAAAGAACATTGCGAAAAACCTTGAGGTTGAAGGCAAGATAAATATTGAAACCACTCCGGTTAAAAACAAGATAGAGAAGGAATAAGACTGATATAATTTGGACAACACTTCGACTGTAAATGGAAGAAATTGAACATCATCTTGACAAACCGAGATGAGGAGTGAAAAGAGCAACATCAATAGACCTCCAGGAGAAGGAATAGAATAAAGATAATTGAGACAAAAGAATGTAGAAGACAATGCCAACTTCTGCTACAAAAGAGCTTGAAAAGGCACCTTTAGGAGAAGGGTTGAACGGAGTTATTGGAAAGCCAACAACGAAAAGAATATGCTTGATATGGTCTTATGGAGTACATCTCAAATTATGAGGTGACAACCTGCCACTCACGGAAAAGATTTGATTGGATTTATAAGAACAAGGAGACGAGAAACTTATTTCACCGGGAGGATAAATCAAGAACTTGGGTCATTATAAGCACCATAGATAGCAACAATCCTTCGGGAAGGCTGTAGGAGAAATATAACCCAAGATAACTCCAATGAAGAGATTGATGGATTTAAGATACCTCATTCTTAACAACATGTGAATCATGAAACATGAACTCAAATTATCAAGAATGACATAATACCATCTCAAAAGATAAAAGAGAAATGATTGCACTCCGGATTGCAAGATGATAAAAAAATTTGAGCTCCTTTGAAAAGAATCTCGATGATCACTTTGAGAAGGAATTAAATCCTTGCTGAACCACCATGTTGAGTCTCCATGAAGAACTCCGGTAATAAAAGTGTGATCAAAAAGGAAGTGAAGGATGAAAAGAATAAGATTGAAGCCTTGCAATGACTTAGATGGATCTTCATGACGAGAAAATTGAGAGAGCTTGGAATTGCGGGAAGAGAAGATGAAACAATTGAAACCGAGAATTTGATGAACCTCCGGAATAATTGAATTTACTCGATGAAACAAGAATAAGAATTACATTATGCTTATCCTTCACCAATTTAAATTGATGACAAGCAACAGATTGCATACGACTTATTCTCGTAGAAAGGATTAAGATAGATATAGCGCAATCATGAGAAGGTTTTCGATGAGCCACCGGTAGGATTGGAAAGCACGAATGCATAGATATGATACCCGAAGGAAGAAAACTCTTGAACGAACGACCGTAAGAATTGAAAAGAATGATTAAAACATGAAGGCACACCGGGAAGAATTAGCAATTAAACAAAGATGCTTGAGAGAATTTAGACCCATGAGAACGAAAAGATTACGAGCTGATAAGAGAATACTTGAATGAAGCACCGGTAAGATTGGAGAATGATAACTGACAGCTGAGAATGAATAAGTCTTCTGAAATGATGGGCTCTGGAGAATCAAATTGAAAAGAATCTTGAATTGCTCCGGATAGGTGAAAAGAATTCTCACAATCGAAAATAATTATGAGAGGATGGCATCAAGCTAGAATCACGAATCTTGAAAAGAATGGAGCAAAATTTAAGAGAAACTCTTATTCGGTCTTCAAATGCAGAGAATGATGATGAGAAACACCACCATGAATTGTTGAGACACTCCGGAAGAATCAAAAGCGAAGAGGTTGAGCCAACGATGAAAAGAATTTGAAAGTGATATTGGAGAAATACATATGACTGATGATAACTCATTCTTACGTCAAACTTGGAAAAGAATTGAAAATAACTCCGGAAAAAGAGAAGAAGAGTCAGGTAAGATCCTGGGAAAAGACATGTGGGTTAGGGCCCACTCAAAAGAAACAACGTTGAAAAGGTTGCTTGGAAGATAGAATACACCGGTTGAATTAAAAGACTTGAAAGAGATAACAATCTCGAAAGAGCTTGAATGAATGAGAATACGCACTAGCATCTTTTGAGATATCTTCAGCACTCCGGAACAATAGAATAGCGAGAAGTGAGTGAATATGAGCAGCACCGGCATGATAGGGTATTTGAAACGAGGAGAAAGATATGATCAATAACGCTTGAATTTAAACCACCGGAGAAGAAAAAATGAGTAAAGGGTGACGAACTTGAAGCTCCGTCAGAATCTTCATGAGAATCACCGGACACAAACATTGAAAGAAAAGAATGGAGAGACTTCCAATCGATACCATGGATACTTGATTAAGGAATCTGAGTCCTTAAGAAACAAGGGTGGGAGAGAGGGACAACAAAGACAACTTAGGATGGATGAACGAACACCATTTAGAAAGCTGAGATTGAATCTTGCGGATGTTGAACATGAACGGATCCGCTTGGCGAGAGACACACCGGTTGAAAAGGCTTGACATGACAAACTCGATTATCATGAAGGATTAGTATTCACATGAGAACACCGCTTAGGAAAAGGCATGGAATCAACACTTGACATAGAAGCAACTCAAATTTCACAACTCAAAACAAAACAAAGGATTGGCTTGCAGAATAAGCCGGAACAAACATATGATAGAGATTTCGTCCGAAGTTTTCGTGGTGTGGCCTACACGGGCTCGATCGTACAACACCATCATGTACAAGGCAGTGCACATGACATACGAAGCGTCCCCAAGTCGGCATAGCCAAGGACTCTTTAAGACACAACGAGACCACTGTAAAACCGACCGTGAATAGGCGGACCACTAGACGTCGAACCCCAATTTCATATCATACATCTGTCGGAAAGATATCCTAGGAGCTACTTGAATTCCCACTTATAAACTCCCGAAATTTTCCGGTTATGCAATCAGGTGTTGGGGATACAGGGGAAGCATAATATCTCACCAAACTAGCAAATCCTACATCCAGCTGTATCCATCCTTCAACACATAACCAAGAAACCTTCGGAAATCGTCTACCTCAACCTTCGAAAAGCATCCGTTATACAAGTTATGGCAATACTCCCGAACTCCCGCCCCAGTACTGGGTGGTGTCGAGGTTATCTCACCAACAACTGCATAAAAGAGATTTTCGATGTCGGCGAACTAAACTCAGGTATTCCAAAACTGCAACGATAAAATTGTGACGACAACACCTCGGAGCTCAACTCCCCGGGACACTGGCACAACCCCTAAATGACAGGAGGCACCAAGAACAATGTTCTCGTCACAAAACCATCGGAACGATTCCAAGATACACGCGTGATCCAAATTTTTTTTTAGTGAAATTTGAGAAGAGAAGAGACAAAACTCTACGTCAGGATGCCTTACCAGAGCGATGAAGGGACTGGGGAGTAAAAAGAATTCCTAAACTCTACGATATATAAATCCTAAATGACTCAAAACATTTTTCTAGACTCAACTCGCCCGCTAATAACGATCAAGCAGTGGGGGCTCCTAAGGTCGGGGAAGGCTCTGATACCAACTTGAAACGCCCTCGATGCGGCTATATCTCCCACGTGTCGAAGCACGACTTAGAGGCATAACCGCATTGAAAGCAATGTCGCAAGTGAGGTAATCTTCGCAAACAACCCATGTAATACAATAGGGGAAAAGATACATAGTTGGCTTACAATCGCCACTGCACGCAATTACATGAATAAAGAATTACAACATCCAAATACAATCAAGATCCGACTACGGAACCAAAATAAAAGAAGAACCCCAAAAGCGACAAGGTCCCCGATCGACCCCAACTAGGCTCCACTACTGATCAACTAGAACGAAACAACACAAAGGACAAGATCTTCAAAGAGCTCCTCCTTGAGCTTGGTTGCGCCATCTGCACGGACTCATCGGCACCTGCAAACTGGTTTTGGAAGTATCTGTGAGTCACGGGGACTCAGCAATCTCGCACCCTCGTGATCAAGACTATTTAAGCTTATGGGTAAGGTAAAGGTAAGAGGTGGAGCTGCAGCAAGCGACTAGTATATATGGTGGCTAACATACGCAAATGAGAGCGAGAAGAGAAGGCAATGCACGGTCGAGAAACTATGATCAAGAAGTGATCCTAGAACAACCTACGTCAAGCATAACTCCAACACCGTGTTCACTTCCCGGACTCCGCTGGAAAGAGACCATCATGGTAACACACGCTGTTGATTCATTTTAATTAAGGTCAACTTCAGGTTTTCTACAACCGGACGTTAACAAATTCCCATCTGCCCATAACCGCGGGCACGGCTTTCAAAAGTTCAAATCCCTGCAGGGGTGTCCCAACTTAGCCCATGACAAGCTCTCACGGTCAACAAAGGATATTCCTTCTAGCGGGAAGACCCGATCAGACTCGGAATCCCGGTTACAAGACATTTCGACAAGGTAAAACTAAACCAGCAACACCACCCGAATGTGCCGACAAATCCCGATAGGAGCTGCACATATCTCTTTCTCAGGGCACACTCAGATTGTCTTAGGTACGGGTAGGCCAGCCCAGAGTTGCCCCTGGTGGCCACCGGCAGCTGACAGGTTGGACCAACACTCAAAGGAGCACTGGCCCGGGGGGGTTAAAATAATGATGACCCTTGAGTCTGCAGAACCCAAGGGAAAGAAAAGGCTAGGTGGCAAATGGTAAAACCAATGTTGGGCATTGCTGGAGGAGTTTTACTCAAGGCGAACTGTCAAGGGGTTCCCATTATTACCTAACTGCGTAAGGAACGAAAAATCCGGGAACATAATCACCGATATGACGGAAACTAGGACGGCAAGAGTGGAACAAAACACCAGGCATAAGGCCGAGCCTTCCACCCTTTACCAAGTATATAGATGTATTAATTAAATAAAAGGTATTGTGATATCCCAACAAGTAAACATGTTCCAAAACAAGGAACAACATCTCCATGTTCCAACAAGGAACAAACTTCAATCTTTACCTGCAACTAACAATGCTATAAGAGGGGCTGAGCAAAGCGGTAACATAGCCAAACAACGGTTTGCTAGGGCAAGGTGGGTTAGAGGCTTGGTTTAACAATATGGGAGGCATGATAAGCAAGTGGTAGGTATCGTAGCATAGGAATAGCAAAAGAGCGAGCATCTAGCAAGCAAAGATAGAAGTGATTTCGAGGGTATGGTCATCTTGCCCGAAATCCCGCAAGGAAGAAGAACGAGTCCATGAAGAAGATTGTTGGGGAAAACTGATCCGCGAACACCTATGGGGCCGGCGGACCGGGCCCCTTTCGGTTCGGCGGGGGGCGGAGGTCGCACGAAGAGCAGATCGAGGCGAGGCACACCAGCAGTTTACCCAGCTTCGGAGCTCTCCGGAGAGATAAAACTCCTACTGCTGCTTGTCTGGTTGTATTATCTGGTGTTCTTGCTCTCGAGCGAGAGAGTGTGATGTTCTCTGGGCTACGAATGAATCGTAGCAAACTGTCCAAACCCCCTCTACGTTGCGCATGGGCCTCCTTTTACACGCTAAAGGGGTCACCGACAGGTGGCAACGCAAAGGACGGTAAAAACGTAAAAAGCGTGGTAGTTGATACAGTTGCTTGTACAGTGCACCCTACCTAATCCTGACGGCAGGGGACAAGGGCATTAAATGCCCATCCAAGTCGCCCGAATAGTGCAGAAAAGGACCATTAGGGGCGCCACCGTTCGCCACGATGGCGATCTTGTCAGCTTCGCATGCCACTGCGCACCGCTGGCTGCACAGCCTCCCGCCACGCGCGCCCGGAGAGGCCCCAGAGCGACACGTTGGTGGATGTGCTGGAGCGTGGGCGCAGAGTGGCCGCCTGCCGCGGCAAGCGCCTTGCCGCTGTTGTTATCTCGCCGGGTCCAGAAGCTCGTCGCTCACCGGGCCTCGGTGTACCTTGTTTAGTCTTCCCGGCAAGCTCCTCTTGCCGGGGCCTTGTTGCCTTGCCGGAGCGTGTGGCGCGTCGCGGCAAGTTCCTTGGAGCGCCTTGTTTGGCCTTCCCGGCAAGCTCCTCTTGCCGGGGTCTTGTCTCCTTAGCTTAAATACTTTGTTCTTGGATGGCTCCAAGGGAACCTTGGGGGATCTTGGCGTTCGCCCGGCAAGCCTTTGTCGCGGGGTGCTGCAACTACCCGTGCACAAGTTCGGGGTACTAGGGTACCCCTATTCTAGAACACTGACAGGAGCCCCCGGGCCTGGGCTAGACACGGTGCCGAGCGCTGTTGGGCCAGGCCCAAGACAGGGCACGGGCACACGCGGGCTGGGCCGCGCCAAATCTTGCTCCGTATCCACCGCGCTCTCGCATAACGGCACGCGTTGAATGCGGCATCGTGGGAGAGATCGTGGGTGGTTGTTTATTTGGAAGGCTGAAACGTCCGCCCCGTCCCTCTTTATAAGCAGAGGAAACAAAGGCAGTTCGTTCCCCCTCGCTGATTGCTGCTACTCCTTCTTCACAAACTCCGTCGCTCCCCCCTTCTTCTCGTAGCCGA
>NC_041386.1:205881215-205922776 GCF_002162155.2 Triticum dicoccoides | reverse complement strand
CTTCCCCACCACCTCCGCCATGGCCCCGAAAGCCGACAAGGGAAAGGGTGTGAAGTCGGCCGAGGCGCAGCAGCTCGCGGCGCTGCGGAAGGAGCGGGCGATCTTCACCCCCCAGCTCGACGTGCAGGAGCTGAGGGAGTACTTCTACCTCTTTTGGGCGACGGAGACGCGTGCGCATCCGCGCACGAGGGTACTCCCGGCCGCTGCCTCGGAGTTGGCTCCAAATGGGTACCCGTTCTTCCCGCTATTCTTCTATTACGGGCTCTGCCCGCCCTTCTCGGAGTTCTTCTGTGATATTATGAACACATATGGCTTCCACCTCCTTGACTTCACCCCCAATGCTGTCCTGACCATGGCAGTTTTCGCACACTTGTGCGAAAACTTTGTCGGAGTCCACCCTAGTGTTGCCCTTTTTCGCCACTTCTTCATACCTCGGGTAGAGAGAGGAGAGCCGCTTGCCGGAGGGATTGCCTGGGTCTCGAGAGTCGGCAAGAAAGAGGCGTACTTGGAGGGTGAGCTCCGCAGCAACTGGGAGGAGTGGAGAGCGGAGTGGTGCTGGATCGTTGAGGAGAATCCGCAGCCCTTCACCGCCGTGCGCCAAACTCCAATAGTGCGCGGCAATGACTGGAGCAACGTGGCCTCGGAAGACGAGAGACTGAAGATCGCCATCACTAGGATTCTTCGCCTCAGGCTTGCCGGGCTCACTGTAGGTGCTGTCGGGGCAGATTTCCTCCGCCGCCGCATTGCCCCCCTGCAGGAGAGGGGGAGGCCCGCTTGGGAATTCAAGAATTCGGCGAACATCATGAGGCTGCGGCCGGGCCTCAACTACAACTTCACCGTCTTGGAGCTGGACGCAATGCTCTTGGAGTTATTCAAACGCGACCCCCAGCACCCATTCACACTTCCGAGGGGTGTAGTTCCTTTGTGGAATAACTCTTCGCTTGACCGGATCCGCGCCATGATGCCGTTGTGCGATTCACACGGCATCGTCCCAACTTGGCAAGAGCCTGCGGATGACGTTGTGCGAGCGTTCTTCGACACCTTGGAGGAAGTGCCGGTCCGCACTGACGAGCAGAAGAGCCTCACCCGCGACACCACCGACGAGGAGCTGCAGCTCATCGCTACTAGGGCGGAAGAGGCTGCGGCCGCAGCTGCTGCGGGTGTGTTTGGGTTTACTGTGGAGGAGGCGGAGGCTGCAGAGGCGGCAAACCTTGCCGAATGCGCGGAGTTCATGGGCGAGGAGGAGCCTGCCGGTTCCGAAGCCAAGCCGAGCGAGGCCGGCGAGGAGGAGGCTGAGCCTTCAGAGAACTTGCCGCAGGTGGAGCCCCCGGCCCCGCCAAGGAGGCGCCTTCGCAGGGCCGGGGACGCAGCGGGGCGGCAGCCGGCTCCACAGCCACCGAGCCGCGCGACGCGCTCTACCGCGGCAAGCAATGTTGCCGCGGGAGCGCCTCACGCAACAGCGGCAACTGGAGCGGGATCTTCCCGGGCCACTGCCACTGCCCCCGCCAAGCGGGCAAGGGATCCTACTCCTCCACCTCGCCGCACCGGAGGAGGGCCGGACTTCGATCTTTCCGCGCTCAGCTCCGACGAGGAGGAAGAAGAGTGAGTTTCTTTGGTGCTCTTATAATCCTTCAATCTTGCTGTTTATATCTTGTATCTGACTTGCTCCAATCTGGACTCCTTTCTTTTCAGAACACTGGCCCAGAGAGCGGCGAAGAGGACCAAGGCCGCGGTGATCGTCATCGAGGATGACCCCATCGTGTCGGCAGGAGGTGGGCCCGAGACCACCTTGACGGACCCAGCAATCACCCCTCAGAGCAGCCCCCAGCGCAGCCCCCAGCGTAAGTTCATAGTTTAACCTTCTGCTGCCGGGCGCGCTTGAGTGCTTTTTTCCTTTGTTGATATCTTGCTTGTTGACTTGTGCAGGAGCAGAGCAGCCTCTTCAGGAGCGCCCGGAGGCCGGTCCCGAAGTGCCACCTACTTCGACTGCGCCGCCAAGGGAGGAGTCCCCGGCAAGGGAGCGCTCTCCGGCAAGGGGGGACTCTCCGGCAAGGGACGGCACTGCTGATCCTGCGGCGACCGAGGCCGCAACTGAAGATCTTGGCGCAAGTAATCCACTTGCCCAGAAACTTTCCCTTGGGTTCTGCTTCTTCCGTTTTTCCTTTCTTGGATTTTTTATTGATTTTCCTCCCTTCTTCGTTCTTCAGACCCATCTTCGGCTGAGCCAATGGAGACAGAGGGCGCCGGCGAGGAAGGTGCCGGTGCTGATGAGACCGCCGGCGAGGAGGCCGCCGGGGCTGCTGCTGCGGAAGCCGGCGAGGGGTCGGGCGATCGCACTGACGACCCTGAGGCCGCAAGAGCGCCGGGCGCTGCACCGACCGCCGAACCCTCTGCCGCTTCTGCGGAGCCGGGCTCCGAGGAGCCCCAGCCCGGCGCCTACTTGAAGGCCGGTGACAATATCTTCATCAAGCTACCCTGGGCGTCGAGCTCCAGGGTGCCGGTCGAGGGGGAGACTTTTGATGGGGAGGTGCTCGCCTCTGCTGGACTGTCATTGGCTGACGCGCCCGGCAGCAGCAGCGGCGAGCCTGAGGAGGAGCAGCTGCTGCGGAAGCTGCTGTCACTCTACCGCACCCGGCAAGCCAAGCTGGCTTCCCGGGAAGTGCTTGTCGCGAAGGTGGGAGTTGACATGGAAAAGCGCGCGGAGGAGCTCCGGGGCCAAAATCAAGAAGCTCTCCGGTCCCTGGCACAGGAGCGGGAGCGACTCGACGAGGAGCGCATGGCCTTTCTTCTCGAGAAGGCCGAGGCTGAGGAGGAACAAAGGCTGGCTGCCGAGAAGCAGTCCGCGCGGGAAGGTGAACTAGTGCAGCGGAAGGCCAACCTCGACAGCTACGAGGAAGAGCTCGCCGAGCGTGAGCGAGCACTTGGCGGGGCGCTCAAGGAGGCAAAGGACGCCGCGGCAACTGCAGAGGCCGCCAAGAAAGAGCTAGAGGAGAAGGTGGCGCAGCTGGAGGCCGATATTGGGAAGAGCGGCGAGGAGCTTGCCGCGCTCAAGCGTGAGCGTGAGAAGGATGCTGCCGCCCACGGTGAGCTGCAAGGCCTTCTCGCTGAGAGGGGCAAGGAGCTCAGCGCCGCCAAGGATTCCAAAGCAGACCTGGAGCTGAAGCTGGCCACGCTGACGCAGACGCTGGAGGCCGCCAAGGAGCGGGAGAAGACCTTGTCGGAGAAGGTCAAGGTTGACGCGGCGCTGCTGGAGAGCATTGCAGTTACCCAGAACTCGTTCAGAGACACAGTGGAGCACTGGACCGAGGGTCTGGTGAACACTGCCGCAGTCATCAAGGAGGAGCTGGCGCAGCTGGGGATGGAGGACTTTGGGTATCCTTCCGACGAGAGTCTTCAACCCAGCGCCAAGCTCAGCCTATTCTTCAAGGGCGTGGCGACGGCACTCCAGCGGCTCCGGGAGAGGATCCCGAAGCAGCTGGCCGACGAGTCGCGCAAAATCTGCGACGGGGTTCTCCAGAAGGTGCTGATGAAGGTAGCCTTCCGCAATCCAGGCCTCAGCTTCACCAACGTCCTCAGGTCCTTCCCGCCTGACGCCGATCTGGATGCACTCAAGGCCCTTGTCGCACCCATTGTGGACAAGGTGAGCGAGATCAAGAGAGTCGAGGGCGGACGCGTAGATTAGGCCGCCCATTCCTTCTTTTCCCTTGTCGCTGCTGATCATGTTATGAAAACAGTCTGTTAGAGCTGCGACAAGTTATCTTTGTAATATAACTTTATTTCTATCTATCAATTGCTATGTTATTTCCTCTACTAGATTCCTTCCTTTGTATGTTATTACCCTACGCTTCTAGGGAACTTGTCGGCGCAGGCGCCCGAGCCGCGAGCGCTGAGTGCGGAACTTCAGCAGCCTGCTGGCGGCGCTGCTTCCGACAAGAAACCTTGTCGCGACTAGATGCAGCACGCTTAAGCTGTTGAGCGGACTCAAAACAAAGTAAGGGCGCAACTAGCCACGAGTTGGTTCCTCCGCGCACAGGTTTTCCATACAAAGCAGGGTCATTCGAGGAAGATAACTCAAAATTTTTAAAAAGTGATTTCTCAAACTTTGGCAACTTAGCTTTTCTGTCATTTGCTTCCCGGTAAGGCAAGTCTTTGCTTGAACGACGCCTGGCCCATACCACAATCTTCTCCTTCCGCCCCCCCCCCCCGGCAAACTTGTGTGCGAGAGAACCTTCTTTTCCTTTAAAAGAAAAAGAAAGAAGAGAAAATAATAATATGGAGCTCTTCGGCTCGTTACTGCTTACCGAATGTAGGTGCTGCACAAAGTGTCAGATAATCGCATGCAAGAAAGGAACTAACGCATGAAATGGACAAGCTGTGCGGAGCACATGGGGTTTTACTTATGCACGGGATCTGCGCCCGGCTTTGTACAAAGGATTACATGCAACAGCGGCAAGACTTGTACAAAAGGTGGTTGCCGGAATGGGTTCCGGCAACCGCGCCTTATGGGAAAAACTTACGAAGATGTTCTATGTTCCAGGAGTTGCTCACCAGAATGCCATCTTCGGTCTCAAGGCGGACAGCGCCAGGCCTTGTGACTCGTCTCACCCGATAAGGGCCTTCCCACTTCGGCGTCAACTTGTTGGAATTCTTGGCGGACTGAACGCGCCGAAGAACAAGGTCGCCTTCCTCGAAGCTTCTGGCTTTAACTTTGCGGCTATGATAGCGGCGCAAAGCTTGCTGGTATCGAGCAGCTCGTACAGCAGCCTAAAGACGATCTTCCTCAAGGAGCAGCGCGTCATCTTGCCGCAGCTGTTCTTGCTCAAGCTCATCATAAGCGAGCACTCGAGGTGAGCCGTATACGAGTTCCGTGGGCAGAACTGCCTTTGCTCCTTAGACTAGAGAGAAAGGTGTCTGGCCAGTGGCTCGATTTGGCATCGTTCTGATCGACCAAAGAACCACCGGCAGCTCCTCGATCCAGTTCCTTCCGCACCTGTGCAGCCTGTCGAAAGTTCTGGTCTTGAGCCCGCGCAGCACTTCAGCATTTGCTCTCTCTGCTTGACCGTTGCTTCTTGGATGAGCAACAGAAGCGAAGCAGACCTTGGCGCCAAGGTCTTGGACGTACTGCATGAAGGTGCGGCTCGTGAATTGCGTGCCGTTGTCGGTGATGATCCTGTTAGGGACCCCGAAACGGCAAACAATTGACCTGAAGAACTTGACTACTGACTGTGTTGTCACCTTCCTCACTGGCTGCACTTCCGGCCACTTTGTGAACTTGTCGATTGCGACATACAAGTACTCAAAGCCCCCGACAGCTCGGGGGAAAGGGCCGAGGATATCGAGCCCCCAGACCGAAAATGGCCAGGATAAAGGGATTGTCTGGAGAGCTTGAGCTGGCTGGTGTATCTGTTTGGAGTGGAACTGGCACGCTTCACACTTGGTTACTTGTGCAGTTGCATCCTGGAGGGATGTCAGCCAAAAGAAACCTTGCCAGAAAGCTTTGCCGGCAAGTGCTCTTGCGCCAATGTGGTGGCCACATATGCCTCCATGTATCTCCGCCAACAGCTTTTGTCCATCTTCCCGGCGAATACACTTCAATTTCACGCCGTTGAGTCTTCTTCTTTACAGTAAGCTATCGACAAACTGGTACATACTTGACTGCCGGGCTACTCTTTCCGCTTCTTCTTGTTCTTCGGGAAGTTCTCCTGTCTGAAGGAAATGGACAATCTGCTGTGCCCATGCTGGAGCTTGTGGCTCAACAACAAGGACTAAAGGCACATTTGCTGCTGCGGGAACATCCGCTTCTACGGCAAGGGCTTGCGGCCCTGCCGGAGCTTGATGTTCCCCGGCAAGCTTGCCGGAGCATAACTTGTCGGGAGCGTCTGCTTCAACGGAACAAACCATAAGGCTTGCCGGAGCAGACTGCCCCTCAGCATCCTTGGTGTTGATCTTGGGGACTTTCTTGGCGGCGGCTTCGGGGAGCTCTGCCGGAAAGTAGTCGTCGGAAACCAACTTCCTCTTCTTGCTTTGTCCAGTTGAGGGTGTTATGGATGGTTGAGTCAACTTAAGCACAAAGATCCCTGGTTCCACGGGTTACTTTAGTGCGGCGCACTTTGACAGGCCATCAACAATATCATTCTGAGCTCTTGGGATATGCTCCATTTGTAGGCCGTCAAAGTGCTCTTCTAGCTTCCTCACTTCATCGACATACGCTTCCATCAACGGACTCTGGTAGTTCTTGTTCACTTGTCGGACGACAAGCTGTGAGTCACCCCTGACAATGAGCTTCTTAATCCCAAGGTCTGCTGCGATTCTGAGACCGGCAAGCAATCCTTCATACTCTTCAGTATTGTTGGTTGCTTGCTCTTTGGGAAAGTGCATCTGGACTACGTACTTGAGGTGCTCTCCGATGGGTGTGACAAGCAGCACGCCTGCACCGGCGCCTTGCAGCGAGAAGGCACCATCAAAGTACATCAGCCACTCTTTGCTTGCCTCTTTGACGGGGATGCACGTTTCTGGAATTTCTTCATCTGGGGTTGGCGTCCACTCTGCTATGAACTCTGCCAATGCTCTGCTTTGGATAGTTGAGGTGCTCTCAAACTTGAGGCCAAAGCTTGACAGTTCCAGCGCCCACTCGACAATCCTGCCCGTTGCTTCTAGATTTTGCAGTATCCTCTTCAGCGGAAAGCGAGTGACGACTGTGATCTCATGTGCTTGGAAGTAATGGGGCAGCTTTCTCGAGGCCATGAGGAGGCCGAAAAGCAACTTCTGCACACCAGAGTACCTTGATCTAGCCCCCTGCAGAAGAGAACTAACAAAGTAAACTGGGCGCAGCACCATTCTCCTTGGCATCTTATCATGTTCCTGCGCAAACCCATGTTTGTCGGGACCATAGCTTGTCGGCGAAGCCCCCTGCTTGCCGCTGGATGGATCTGCCGTGGTTGCTGGCTCATCATCCGCCTCCCTCTCCGCCACTAACGCAGCACTAACCACTTGATTGGTTGCTGCTATATACAGCAGCAACTTCTCTTGCGGCTTAGGTGCGACAAGCGTTGGAGTGGAGGACAGGTATCTCTTCAAGTCCTGCAGCGCAGCCTCCGCTTCCGGAGTCCATTTCATTGGACCTGCCTTTTTCAAAATTTTGAAAAATGGCAGGGCGCGCTCGGCAGATCTAGAGATAAACCTGCTGAGAGCAGCCACGCAACCGGCAAGCCTTCGTACATCCTTGACGTGCTTTGGTGCATCGATCTGCTCAATGGCTTTGATCTTGTCGGGATTGGCTTCAATTCTCCGCTGAGACACGAAGAACCCGAGAAGCTTGCCAGAAGGGACTCCAAACACGCACTTCTCGGGGTTAAGCTTGAGGTTGATCTTGCGCAGGTTTGCAAATGTTTCGTCTAAATCTTGAATCAGGGTCGCCTTGTTCTTGCTCTTGACCACTATGTCATCCATGTAAGCTTCCACATTTCTGTGCATTTGCGGCTCAAAAGCATGGTGGACTACCCTTGCGAATGTTGAACCAGCATTCTTCAAACCGAAAGGCATCCGTATGAAGCAGTACGTGCCACACGGGGTGATAAATGCAGTTTTCTCTTCATCTTCTTCTGCCATGAAGATCTGATGGTATCCTGAGTATGCATCAAGAAATGAAAGCAAATCACATCCGGCTGTGGAGTCAACAATCTGGTCAATACGCGGCAAGGGAAATGGGTCTTTGGGACAAGCTTTATTAACATCAGTGAAGCCAATACAAAGTCTCCATTTCCCGTTAGCTTTGCGCACAACAACAGGATTGGCCAACCACGTGGGATGGAGTACTCCTCTGACAAGGCCTGCTGCTTCCAACTTCTTGATTTCTTCTATGATGAATTCTTGGCGCTCTACCGCCTACTTCCTGACTCTCTGCTTGACGGGCCGCGCATGAGGACAGACGGCAAGGTGGTGCTCAATTACTTTCCTGGGAACACCGGGGATATCAGACGGTTGCCACGCAAACACGTCGACATTCGCCCGCAGGAAAGCAACGAGCGCGCTTTCCTATTTGGGGTCAAGAGTGGCGCTGATGGTGAAGATACCACCAGTGCCATCCTCCTTGGCGGACACCTTCTTAGTCTCAGGTGGAGCTGCCATTGCCTTCTTACACTTGCCGGTGGAGCTCGATGGTGCGTCCTCGACGGTAGCGCAGCACTCCGAAGAAGTGCGCTTGCCGGAGTGGGCATCAGAGCTCTTGCCGGACTTGGTCTTCTTCTTCCCCCCGGGAGCTTCAGTGGCAAGTATCTTGTGTTCTGCTGCGGCTGCTGCTTCCCGGTAGATCTTGTCGGCACAGATAAGAGCATCCTTCTTGTCGCCAGGGACAGAGATGACACTTATTGGGCCTGGCATTTTCAGTACGTTGTATGCATAGTGAGAGGCTGCCATGAACTTGGCAAGTGCCGGACGGCCAAGGATTCCATTGTAAGGTAATGAAAAGTCGGCAACGTCAAACGTGACCCTCTAAGTCCTGAAATTCAGCTCACTGCCAAATGTTACCGGCAACGTGATCTTTCCCTTTGGCTTGCTCCTTCCCGGGTTGATTCCTTGAAATGTGCCGGTCTCTTCGAGCTCGCTGTCAGGGATCTGGAGCTTCTGGAGCACCGCGTAGGAGATCAGGTTCAAGCCGGCCCCGCCGTCAACTAGCATCTTAGTGACCTTGAGGTTGCGGATTGTTGGTGAAACCAACATCGGCAAGCACCCGACCGCAGTTATGCGATCCGGGTGGTCCTCAATATCAAAGATGATAGGCGTGCCGGACCATTTCAGAGGCTTGCGTGACTCGACGGGTGGTTCTGCTGCATTAACTTCCCGCACCCACTGCTTGAGCTGGCGGTGCGAGGCATGTAGAGAAGCACCACCGTCAACGCACAGGACCTCTGTGGCTTTCTGGAACTCCTGCTCATCAGTCTCCTCATCATCCATATCTTCATCGTCATCGTCATCTTCATCCTTGTCGCGGCCGCGAGGAGGTCTGTCTCCTTGCCACTGCTTGGCCTTGCCGCGGCGTCCTCCTCGGCCGAGACGTTTCTTGCCGGATCCACCAGCTCCTTCCTGGGCCTTCTCCTTGTCGCGCCGCTCGTATTCAGCTTTCTGTTGCTCAACAAGCTGTTCGACTTTCTTATAGTTCTGGAGATCATGGCCCTTGGTGCGGTGGATCTTGCAATATTGCTTGTTGGGGCCGTCCTACTTGTCGGCGACTGCTGCCTCCGCGGCAACCTCCTTGCCGGAGTCACCAGCTTTGGCTTCCTTGGCGCCGCCACCGTTGCCGGACTGCTCAACAACTAGAACTTCTTTGCCTTTCCTCCTTCTGTTGTTCCGCCGCCGGTTTTTCCTTGTCGGGGCAGCATCTTCACTGTCAGATCCCCCCGCTCCTATATTTTCTCCGGGGAGTCTCCTCCCCTCCTCAACACACGCACACTTGTCGGCCAGTGCATATAACTCACTGACGTCCCTGATCTTGCACATCGCCATTTCCTCCCGCATCATGCGGTTCCGCATGTTCTGATGGAACGCGCTGATCACGGCGGCAGGGTGGACGTCTGGGATGTTGTGCTGCACACTAGTGAATCTCTGAATGTACTTGCACAGAGGCTCTCCTTCCTTCTGGGCGAGCAGATGAAGATCACTCTCCTGGCCATGAGGCTTGTGTCCGCCTGTAAAGGCGCCGACAAACTGATGGCGCAGATTAGCCCAAGAGGATATGGAGTTGTCCGGCAAGTGCATGAGCCAGGATCTGACGTTGGGCTTGAGCACCAGCGGGAAGTAGTTGGCAAGGATCTTGTCATCCCGTCCCCCGGCAGCCTGCACCGCGATGGTGTAGATGCTGAGGAATTCTGACGGATGCGTCTTGCCGTCGTACTTCTCTGGTACGTCTGGCTTGAAGTTCTTTGTGCTGGGCCACTGGACTTGCCGCAGCTCACGAGTGAACGCAGGACAACCTACCGCGTACGGCAGATCACCTGGTTCCCCTGGCGCATGCATGTCAACAGAGGGCCCAGCGCGCTTGTCGGATTGACGTCGTGCTTCTCTTCGGCGCTCGATGCGGGTTCGAGCGTCTTCTTGTTGTCGATCATGAAGAACTTGGCGCTGATCGCGACGAGCTCGTGGATCCGACGATGCAGTGGAGTCGCTGTCGAGGTGGATCCGGCGAGTCGGCGATCTTGGCCTTCGGGGCGGTGATTGCATGGTAGTTGCACCTCCGCCCGTTTCGTCGCCACCGGCTCGCGTCCGGCAACCCTGACGCGGCGGCGACGCGCTCGGCCGCCGTGGAGTGTCGCCGTTGGCGTAGCTGATGAGACTCTGAATGGTGGCCCTCCATTCGTCGATCTTGTCCGACGTCGGAGGGTAATCTAGGAGAAGTTGAGCTCGCGCCAAAGCTTCTGCTGGAGTGATGGGTGGCAGTGGCGGACGGCGCAAGGAGCGGGACATGCTCGAACTTCTAACTATGTTAGAAGGAGCAGTGTCCCGTCCAGGCGACCGTGCCCCGCTCGTGCCAGCACGCTGGCGTGCATGCTGGTCTTGAGCGCCCCGAGATCCACCAGCTTGGTCTTGGGCTATCATGCGTATGGCACTGCTAGTGCCATGACGCTGTTGATCTTGCGCCTCCTGAGAGTGGCGTGGAACATGTACAGTCGCCGAGGTTTGTGCAGCCTTGTTCTTGGACCTGGCGGCATCATGAGCTTCCTCGTCGACGTCCTTTCTTCCACCGGCGTCCATCCCACCACTCGTTTGCTCCAACGGTGGCGGAAGTGACGTGGATGGAGCGGCTGCTGCCGAAGTCTTCTTCTTCGGTGGCATGTGGATGAAGGGAATAAAGATCTAGCTCGTGTGAACGCCGGATCTGGTTCACACAATCTCAACACCCCCTACCTGGCGCGCCAAAGATGTCGGGGAAAACTGATCCGCGAACACCTATGGGGCCGGCGGACCGGGCCCCTTTCGGTTCGGCGGGGGGCGGAGGTCGCACGAAGAGCAGATCGAGGCGAGGCACACGAGCAGTTTACCCAACTTCGGAGCTCTCCGGAGAGATAACACTCCTACTGCTGCTTGTCTGGTTGTATTATCTGGTGTTCTTGCTCTCGAGCGAGAGAGTGTGATGTTCTCTGGGCTACGAATGAATCGAAGCAAACTGTCCGAACCCCCTCTACGTTGCGCATGGGCCTCCTTTTATACGCTAAAGGGGTCACCAACAGGTGGCAACGCAGAGGAGGGTAAAAACGTAAAAAGCGTGGTAGTTGATACAGTTGCTTGTACAGTGCACCCTACCTAATCCTGACGGCAGGGGACAAGGGCATTAAATGCCCGTCTGAGTCGCCCGAACAATGCAGAGAAGGACCGTTAGGGGCGCCACCGTTCGCCACGATGGCGATCTTGTCAGCTTCGCATGCCACTGCGCACCGCTGGCTGCATAGCCTCCCGCCACGCGCGCCCGGAGAGGCCCCCAGAGCGACACGTTGGTGGATGCACTGGAGCGTGGGCACAGAGTGGCCGCCTGCCGCGGCAAGCGCCTTGCCGCTGTTGTTATCTCGCCGGGTCCAGAAGCTCGTCGCTCACCGGGCCTCGGTGTACCTTGTTTAGTCTTCCCGGCAAGCTCCTCTTGCCGGGGCCTTGTTGCCTTGCCGGAGCGCGTGGCGCGTCGCGGCAAGTTCCTTGGAGCGCCTTGGTTGGCCTTCCCGGCAAGCTCCTCTTGCCGGGGTCTTGTCTCCTTAGCTTAAATACTTTGTTCTTGGATGGCTCCAAGGGAACCTTGGGGGATCTTGGCATTCGCCCGGCAAGCCTTTGCCGCGGGGTGCTGCAACTGCCCGTGCACAAGTTCGGGGTACTAGGGTACCCCTATTCTAGTACACCGACAAAGATAAACGGACGAAGTCGAACGGGTCCTCACAAACGCGACGTTATCGGAACCAACCCGAAGAAGCAAACACCGGAAAGAAAGCAAACAACATGGTAAACAACCACCACATAATCATGGCATGATGCACAATCAAGTATGATGCATGTCCGGTTTAATGAAGCATGGCATGGCAAAAGAGCACAAGCAAAACTACAAATTAAGTGGAGCCCAATATGCAACGAGTTGCATATTGACGGAACACCACATGCCTTATTTTAGTTCTCTCTCATTTATGTACTCAACAAGATTAAATGTTGTTAGCATGGCAAGAGGTGAAGCAAAGTAAACTACCTATCTAGTCAAGTTTAAATGAGGCCGGAAGCAACGAACAAAAATTCCGGAAACTCCTCATGAGCATATTATAGATTTGGTACTGTTCTGCCCTAAACATTATTTTAGAGTTGTTAAACATGCAAAGTAAGGCCACCATGTTAAACTAGGCATTTTTCTACCCCATTTACATATAAAGATTATTTAATTCGGAGCTACGGTTATTTAGTTATGAAATAAAGCATTTTAGCAAGTTATTTAAACAAATTTAAACAAACAGCATTTTAAACATTTTAAACATGGATGAAAGTTGCATATTATTAAACTAGACAAAATTCTAAGCAACTTTCATATTAAGTTTGTTTTAAACCGATGCACGGTTATTAACTTGTGAGCAAATTAAAATAATGGCATCCTCATGTAATTATGCATGCATTGGAAATTAGGAAATTTGTCAGCGGGGAAAAAAGGAAACAGGCCGAATTTGGGCAGCCCAATAGGGGGAAGGCCAGGGTGCTGCTCACATTGGGCCTTGAGGCCTGTTTATGGCTGGGGCGAAGAGGTGTTGGGCCTTGTCCTGAACTAGAGGCGCGCTGGCAGGCTGGATCGAACGAGGAGATGGGGTGGCGTGGTCAACGGGTGCAGGCGAGGCGCGTGTTCGTCCTCGCTTCTGAAGAACAGAAGCAACATCAGGCGATGTAGAAGACAGCGGCAGGGGTCTTGGCGACGGGGTTGGCGAGAACCGGCCGGAACGGGCGGATCGGAGCGCGGGGAGGCGGAGATTGGCGCGGATCCATGGCGACGAGGAGGGGCGCGGTCAACACGCTCGAGGAAGGGGGATCGAGCGAACTGTAGCTACGACATGAGCTGCTACTGAATAAACGAGAGAGGGTTCAGAGAGAGAGACGGTGAGGAAGAACTGCAGGAGGAAGGAGAAGAAAGGGAAGGCATGGGGCACGGGGAACCTCAGGAGGTTGCCGCTTGGTGGTCCGGCGAGGTCCTGCGGGGGCGCTCGAGGCAGCAGGGGGTCGAGACGGCCATGGCAGTTGAGTTCAAAGAGAGGCGCGGCCATGTCTTCGGTCCCCTGACAGAGAGAAACGGGAGGGGGTTTGAGTGGTTAGGAGAGACAACAGAGGGAGGAGGGCGTCGAGGTCATGGCCTGGTTGGGTACTCCGGCGAGGTACTTGGCGGGCGACGGGGTCCTCCATGGCGGATCCTGAGACGGCGACAGAAACGGTGGCCATGGAAGCAGGGGTGACCTCCTGTTGCTCCTGTACCTGGCAAGAGAGAGAGAGAGAGAGAGAGAGAGAGAGAGAGAGAGAGAGAGAGAGCGAGAGAGACCGAAAGAGATGACAAAGAGATAGGAGGGCAGCGAAGGAGGCGCAGCTTTGCTGTGGTTGGGCGACGGTGGAAATCAAGGGAGTTGGTCGGGGCCGCTGGTTGGATCTGGCAGGAGAGGAAAACGAGGAGGAACTGGATTAGGGCAGATCCCGATGGGGATTTGGTGGAGTGTGGCGGCGGCTGAGGGGGGCAAATGACCTAGTTTTAGGGTTTGGTCTGACATATATATAGCAAAAGGATTTTTGGGTAGGGCTAATCCGTCCCTTCGATCGTAACTGGACGGTCGGGAAAAATAGGCTAGGGAGCCCAAATAAGAAAACGATGACGTTTTGTAGATGTTTGGGGATGATCCGGACACAACGGTGGCGACAGTCCGGGTCGGGTCCGGGTAAGTTTCGGACACGCACGTGAGGGGTCGGTTGGAACTCGTGGCTGTGCAGAAGGGCTCGAGCTGAGAGAAGAGAAGAGAGAGAGGCCCGGCGACTGTTTTCGGAGACCGAAAACATCCGACGAAAAGACCGGCTATACTGCCGCTATAGTTATCTGTTGGGGCGTCAAACGGACTCCGAACGCGATGAAACTTGGCGGGCGGTCTACTAACAACAAAACAACACCGCACGCCAACTTTCATCCCATTCCGAGTACATTTTCCAGTCACTTATAAAATACTATTTCGGACATGCCGCGGGCGCGTGCAAGTGTGTCTGGGCTCAGAACGGATAATGGAAAGAACGGGGGAACCCGGACGGATGCAAGTTTATTAAAAATGATGATGCAATGCACATGATGACATGGCAAGATGCAACACACAAGCAGATGACATGACAACAACAACGAATAACTGGACGACACCTGGCACATCGGTCTCGGGGCATTACAACAGGGCACTATGCCAATGATTGCCCTGAAGGAAGGAATGAAAACGGAAATGGGAGCTCGGGGAAGAAGCCTAATCCATTCAACAAAGGACAAGTGAACCATGTTAATGTGGAGGAGGTTGTAGAGCAGCCGGACGCGGTAATAGGTATGTTTTTGGTTAAGTCATTTACCGCTCTTGTTCTTTTCGATACTGGTGCATCGCATTCATACATATCAAGGGAATTCGTGGATAAGTTTAAACTACCAACCCAAACCCTTAGGACCCCTCTCCTAGTGAGTTCACCCAGAGCAGAGTACATGGCTAGCCAATGGTGCGACCAGATACCCCTAACCATTGGTACACATGTTTTTCCGTCCGACCTAATTATCTTGGAGTCACAAGGATTGGATGTGATATTAGGTATGGACTGGATGTCAAAGTATGGAGGAAGCATTGACTGTGCTAGTAAGTCGATTTATCTCACCACCCCGGAGGGAAAAAGGATTAAGAATGTATCTAGGCATGTGCCTAGGAGGAGCCAAGTGAATGCCCTCACAGGAGTTGTTCAGGAGGAAGTTCCTGTAGTGAAGGACTACCCGGATGTTTTCCCAGAGGAGTTACTAGGCATGCCACCGAATAGAGACATTGAGTTTTTGATAGAGCTATTGCCAGGTACAGGGCCAATATCCAAGAGACCCTATCGGATGCCGCAAATGATCTGGACGAAATTAAGAAACAGATCAAGGAGTTATTGGAGAAAGGTTACATTCGAAGAAGTTCGTCACCTTGGGGAGCCCCAGTACTTTTGGTTGAGAAGAAGGATAAATCCCTAAGGATAGTTGTTGATTATCGAGCCTTAAATGAAGTGACGATTAAGAACAAGTATCCACTGCTGATGATCAATGATCTATTTGATCAGCTACAAGGAGCTAAAGTGTTCTCGAAGATCGATCTGCGATCAGGATACCATCAGTTGAAGATTCGAGAGAAGGATATACCAAAGACAGCGTTCACCATGCGGTATGGATTATACGAGTATACAGTCATGTCGTTTGGACTGACTAACGCCCCTGCCTATTTCATGAGCATGATGAACAAGGTGTTCATGGAATATTCGGACAAGTTTGTTGTGGTGTTCATAGATGATATTATGGTATACTCAAAGAATGAAGAGGAGCACAAGGAGCATTTGCGGTTAGTTCTTGAGAAACTTAGGGAACACCAGTTGTATGCTAAGTTTAGCAAATGCGAATTTTGGTTGAAGGAAGTCAGATTCCTTGGACATGTTATATCAGGGGAAGGAATAGCAGTGGACCCCAGCAAGGTTCAGTCAGTCACTGAATGGTTGGCACCCACTTCAGTTAGCGAGATCCACAATTTCCTTGGACTCGCAGGATACTACCGAAGATTCATTGAGAATTTTTCCAAGATTGCGAAGCCAATGGCTGAACTATTAAAGAAGAATACTAAGTTTAAATGGACAGAAGATTGCAAGGCAAGTTTCCAGGAGTTGAAGAAACGTTTGACTACAGCCCCAGTGCTGACACTGCGAGATATACATAAGGATTTCCAAGTGTATAGTGATGCCTCTCGCTTAGGACTTGGATGTGTACTTATGCAGGACGGAAGAGTTGTTTCATATGCCTCACAACAACTAAAACCTCATGAGTTGAACTATGCCACGCATGATTTGGAGCTAGCAGCCGTAGTGCATGCATTGAAGACTTGGAGACATTACCTTATTGGAAACCGTTGCGATGTGTACACGGATCACAAGAGTTTGAAGTACATTTTCACACAGAAGGAGTTGAACCTTAGACAGAGGAGATGGTTGGAGCTTATAAAGGATTACAATATGAAGCTACACTATCATCTCGGAAAGGCCAATGTTGTAGCAGACGCTTTGAGCCGAAAGAGTTATGCTAATACCCTTGAAAGTAAGGGATTGCCGAAGGAGTTAGCAGAGGATATCATGGAACTTCGGTTGGAGATTGTTCCAAGAGGTTTCGTTGCAACAATGGAGGTTCAGTCTACATTGTTGGGCAAGATTCGAGAAGCTCAGAAGGATGACAAAGAGATTGCCGAGATAAAGGAAAAGATGGGCAAAGGAAAGTCCAAAGGTTTTCGTGAGGATGAGCATGATACCTTATGGTTTGAGGATCGAGTTTATGTGCCCAATAACCCAGAGATCAGGAAGTTAATACTTCAGGAAGCTCATGACTCACCATACTCGATACACCCCGGAAACACCAAGATGTATTTGGATTTGAAGGAACGTTTCTGGTGGACTGGTATGAAGAAGGATATTGCCGAGTACGTAGTCGTATGTGATGTATGTCAGAGAGTGAAGGCAGAGCATCAGAAGCCAGCAGGACTGTTACAGCCTATGCCGATACCCGAATGGAAGTGGGATAAACTTGGCATGGACTTTATCACCGGATTGCCTAGGACCAAAGCAGGATATGATTCAATATGGGTAGTATTTGATCGCTTGACCAAAGTGGCTCACTTCATCCCAGTGAAAACCACTTATACGAGTGCAAAGTTGGCCAAGATATATATGTCCAGGATCGTATGTCTGCATGGAGTTCCGAGGACCATCGTATCAGACCGAGGAACACAGTTTACTTCAAAGTTTTGGCATCAGTTACACCAGACCTTGGGTACAAGATTGGAGTTCAGTACAGCATTTCACCCGCAGACGGACGGACAGACCGAGAGAGTCAACCAGATACTGGAGGACATGTTGAGAGCATGTGCGCTAGATTATGGATCTAGTTGGGACGACAATTTTCCTTACACAGAGTTCTCATACAACAATAGCTATCAAGCTAGTTTGAAGATGGCACCATTTGAAGCTCTGTATGGACGCAGATGCAGAACGCCGTTGATGTTGGATGAGGTAGGAGACCGACAGTTGTTTGGACCAGACTTAATCAAGGAGTCTGAGGAAAAGGTTAAACTGATTCGTGATAGACTGAAGATTGCTCAGTCCAGGCAGAAGAGTTACGCAGACTCGAAACGCAAGGAGGTAACATATGAAATTGGAGATAGAGCATATTTGCAAGTATCACCCTTGCGAGGAGTGAAACGTTTTGGAGTTAAGGGAAAGTTAGCCCCAATATTTGTAGGACCGTATCGTGTTTTAGAACGGATGGGAGAAGTTGCCTACAAGTTGGAATTACCTAAGGGATTGTCAGGAGTTCACGATGTGTTTCACGTTTCACAGCTGAAGAAGTGTCATGCTGAGATGGCCGATATACCGTTAAGAAATACAGTACCCTTAGAGGCGATTCAGTTGGACAGTGATTTGACTTATGAGGAGAAACCAGTTAAGATTCTTGAGTTTGCCAGCCGAGTCACCCGCAGCAAGGTTATCAAGTTTTGCAAAGTTCAGTGGAGCCACCATACCAACGATGAAGCCACCTGGGAACAAGAGGATGATCTACTCAAAGACCACCCGCACCTATTTTCTAGCCAACCCGAATCTCGAGGGCGAGATTCATCTTAAGGGGGGTAGGTTTGTAACATCCCAAATTTTCAATTTGGAATGTTATACATAGGTCATCCATGCATATCATATTTTATTGCATTTTCGTTTTGCAATCCTCAAAATCCTAAGCAACTCAAGGACCCTCGGAGAGAGTTGGGGATTTCCCCGGTTTTCATATTTGATTTTTATCAAATAATGAATCGAGGATTTGGATTTTAATTATTTTTCCTTCATAAAAATATTTCATATTAAAATATATGAGAGGAGATAATATGACTTCTCCAAAATAATTGAAATACTGGAGGATAAATATTAAAATCATTTATTTGATTTTATTTGGATTTTATTTGCATTAGAAAAATTGCACGTTTTCAAAATTGCATTTTAGGGCCAAGAAAATGTTCATCTCATTCTAAATATTTTATTTAGACGGTGAAAATTTGTTCTGGCATTTTTAGGTTTTTGTTTTATTTTCTAGGGTTTTATTTCTGTCGGCATAATTATTTAAAAAAGAAAGTTTCCCGCGCCCGACTGGGCCTAAGGCCCAGCCGAGCCAGGCCGGCCCGAGCCGCCACCGCCCCCGCGTGCGTGTGCCGCCCCACCGCCGCTAGGACCGGAGTCCGAGCCGAAGTCTGCCTCCGCCGCGTCTTGCCCCCTCTCCCAAGTCACCGCCCCGCCCCTTTATAAGGCACCACCCCGCCGCCCCAAACCACCACCCCCACCGCAGCCACCGCCACCGCCGCCTGCCTCGCCACCGCCGCAGCCAAGCGCCGCCACCGCCGCTGCCGAGCCCCGCCGCCCACGAGTCACTGCCGCTGCCCAAGCCTGCCCCACCGGAGCCCACGCCGGAGGCACCGCGCCGGTTCTGAGCCACCGGTTTTTTAAAAAACCGTTCGGTTTTTTTAGAAACCCTGGATCCGTTTTTTCGGTTCACCGGTTTTTCTCGGTTCTTCTAGTTAGCGGACGTTTGTCCATATGATTGTTTTAACGAACGGTTTTCGCCCGTTAGTTACAGCTAACGAACGCTCGTTCGTTAGTCTGTTCGTCAGATTTCTTTTTGTCAGATTTATCCGCGATTTTCTCGATCACGATTTCTTATCCGATCTTAGTTTATGTTGATCTTTTCGCTCGTTAGTCGGAATCAGGCGATTCAAGCGCCTAGATCTTTGTCTCAAAACCCTCTTTCTGTTTAATCAACTTGAACAAGTTTTTGCTACTGTAAAATTTGACCTAGGTCCAGATTAGTAAACGGATCTTGTTTCTTTCGCTGTTCGAGTTTCATTGCTCCGTTTGATTTGATTCTTTTTGCTAACCGGAGTTCTTAAGTTGAAATTTCCGGTCAACCTCTTTTATTTGAGTTTTGCTTGCGCATCTTTGCTTGTTTCTTATGTATGTTATTGTTTGTTTGTGATAGAACACCCGGAGTGCGAAGCGTGCTACTACGAGTCCCTAGGTTTTGCGGATCGTCAGCAAGGCAAGTAACACATTGATCATACTCTTTTCATACCCAGTTTTTATGCATTAGTTCCAATCCTCAAACATTGCATGATTAGGATGACATTAACTTGTGGGTTGGGAAGTAGTTATTGAGGTAGAACCTAATACCCTGTTACAATCAAACCCTTGGGAGTTACTTCTACGCGTTGCTTATATTGCTATGCTATGCTATGCTCGTAGACTTGGTTCGAGTTTGAGTGAAATCCATGACAAATGTGAGATTGTTAATTAATGGTTCAACTTAAGGTGGCAACTTAAATAAACATCTGGGTGGATTAAGGCACCTGGGGAAACCAGTGTTGTCTGTTTTTTTGGAAATCCTGGGGAACCCGTGTGATCTTCCTATGGACCGCCACCCAGGCTCAAAGGGAGTTGAGATGATTCATGCTAGAAACTTCCATGTGCAGCCACAAGCTATTATGGGCTCTAGCATAGTTAAGTAAGTTACCTGAAGCTCTTGAAGAGGTAGATCAGCAGGTAGTGGGTTTTGTAGGTTTGGTATGGTCTACCCGGAGTAGAGAGTTAATGTTTCTGAAAGACTGTGTCTCGGTCATTCGTTTCTCAAACACCTTGTAGTGCGAGAAATCCAATGGAGGCGATCGAGTCTTGTGGGGAAAAGTGTGCAAACCTCTGCAGAGTGTACAATCTAATCATGGTTAACCGTGTCCCCGGTTATGGACAATCTTGAGTATCTAGTACTTGGGTTATCACACGTATCTCATCACTTTAATTGGGATTGAGTTGGGGTTATCTTCTCAATGTTTCAACCACCATGATAGTTAAATTAAAATCTATTCCTCCGTTGTAGGGGGAAAATGGCTTTTCGCAAAAACTATAACCCTAGAGCTTTCCACCAGCCAAATATGCATGTAGTATTAGCATTATTTTGTTCATGCTCTACTGTGTTATATTGCCAGCATATTCCATGTGCTGGCCCGTTTTCGGGCTACAACGTATTACGTTGCAGACTTTTCAGGCGAGGAGTAAGGTTCATTAGGTCGTTGCCGTGCAACTCAGTTATGCCGTTGGAGTTGATGGACTCACTTTATCTTCCAAGCCTTCCGCTGTTATCGCATTAGATGGCCTTAAGCCATATTATTGTAATAAGTTCTCTCTTGAGACATTCGATGTAATAAGTGTGTGATTGCTACTCTGTTATAAATCCTTTGAGTACTGTGTGTGTCAGCATTACCGATCCAGGGATGACACTGAAGCACAGAGACTTGACCATTTAAGGTCGGGTCGCTACATCTTATCGGATTGAGTCTTTAAGGATTTGAGAGCACTTGATGTATGTCTTTCCGTGCTTATCTGTGGTGACAATGGGATATCACGTGATCCACTTGATGTATGTTTTGGTGATCAACTTGCGGGTTCCGCCCATGAACCTATGCATAGGGGTTGGCACACATTTTCGTCTTGACTCTCCGGCAGAAACTTTGGGGCACTCTTTGAAGTACTTTGTGTTGGTTTGAATAGATGAATCTGAGATTGTGTGATGCATATCATATAATCATACCCACGGATACTTGAGGTGACAATGGAGTATCTAGGTGACATTAGGGTTTTGGTTGATTTGTGTCTTAAGGTATTATTCTAGTACGAACTCTATGATAGATTGAATGGAAAGAATAGCTTCATGTTATTTTACTACGGACTCTTGAATAGATCGATCAGAAAGGATAACTTTGAGGTGGTTTCGTACCCTAGCATAATATCTTCGTTTGTTCTCCGCTATTAGTGACTTTGGAGTGACTCTTTGTTGCATGTTGAGGGATATTTATATGGTCCAATTATGTTATTATTGTTGAGAGAACTTGCACTAGTTAAAGTATGAACCCTAGGCCTTGTTTCAACGCATTGCAATACCGTTTGTGCTCACTTTTATTATTAGTTACCTTGCTGTTTTTATATTTTCAGATTACAAAAACCTTTATCTACCATACATATACCACTTGTATCACCATCTCTTCGCCGAACTAGTGCACCTATACAATTTACCATTGTATTGGGTGTGTTGGGGACACAAGAGACACTTTGTTATTTGGTTGCAGGGTTGCTTGAGAGAGACCATCTTCATCCTGCGCCTCCTACGGATTGATAAACCTTAGGTCATCCACTTGAGGGAAATTTGCTACTATCCTACAAACCTCTGCACTTGGAGGCCCAACAACGTCTACGACAAGTAGTGGGGTCCTAAGCTAAGTCTTGGCTAAACCTGGGAAATCTTAATTCCATAATGCCTTTTAAATCCTCCTAGCCACTATCCTACTACAATAATTCACGCTAAGAAGAATGCCCATGTCGTGGCAATTCCACCCAAAAGGTAATGGGTTACTCCTACAGCGCGTCCTTGTATAATGCTCGAGGCTCTAAGCTGAGTAGCAGGAGCAACTATTAATTTTTTATGAGCCCAAATGATAGATTGAATGAGTTCTTGCCAATAACCATGGCCGATGAATAAAAACATTGAACTAAAGGCCCAGACAAAATGAGCACCTAAGAAAAAAAAGACCATATGCAAATAATGAAGAACCATAAGATTGAATGACTTGTGATGCCTGTGCCCACAAGTAATCTCGAAGCCACCCATTAATCGTAATGTAACTCTATGCAAAGTTTCCCCTGTAATATGAGTTACCACCCCTTGATTACTTATAGTACCCCAAACATTCGACTGCATTTTCCAACTAAAATGGAAAATGACTAACGAAATGCATTGTACATCCAAAATAAACCTAAGAAAACATGATCCCAGGCGGATACTTGACATGTTCCCCCTCAGCCAGGCCCATCGCAAGGAAAGCGAAAACCTAGATTTGCTTTATCAAGTATCAAACGGGAACTCCGAGCAAATAAAACACCTTTCAAAAGTATTAATACAGTCACATGTATGGTAAATGCATGAATGTGATGGACTAAAAAATTTATTGTTCCTAATGGAATAGGTAACAAAGCCACTTTGCCACCTACTGCTACTAACTCGCCGCCTCCCCACATTAAGCTAGTACTTGTTGTTGCACCAGGAGTTGTTACGCCAGGCGTAGTAGCAAGGATATTTTGTACCCATTGAGCAAAGATAGGTTGTAATTGTATGGCAGTGTCCGAAAACATATCTTGTGGATGGCCTAAAGCACTCGTGGTATCATTATGAATGTACAAGGTAAAACTATGAAAACCTAGAAATATACACACCCAGTTAAGGTAGGATATGATTGCATCACGGTGTCTAAGGACGCGATCTAATAGATTGTTGTATCGAGTAGTTGGATCATAGTCTCTTACCATAAATATTGTTGCATGTGCAGCAACACCGACTATTAGAAATCCGCCAATCCACAGGTGATGTTTGAACAAGGAAAGTTGTGTACCATAGTCAGTAGCTAGGTATGGATTGAAGGAAATAAGCCCTGGAGGCAATAATAAAGTTGTTATTTATATTTCCTTATATCATGATCAATGTTTATTATTCATGCTAGAATTTTATTAACCAGAAACTTGATACATGTGTGAATACATAGACAAAATAGAGTGTCCCTAGTATGCCTCTACTTGACTAGCTCGTTAATCAAAGATGGTTAAGTTTCCTGACCATAGACATGTGTTGTCATTTGATGAATGGGATCACATCATTAGGAGAACGATGTGATGGACAAGACCCATCTGTTAGCTTAGCATAATGATCGATAAGTTTTATTGCTATTGCTTTCTTCATGACTTATACATATTCCTTTGACTATGAAATTATGCAACTCCCGAATACTGGAGGAACACCTTGTGTGCTATCAAACATCACAACGTAACTGGGTGATTATAAAGATGCTCTATAAGTGTCTCCGAAGGTGTTTGTTGGGTGGGCATAGATCAAGATTAGGATTTGTCACTCCGAGTATCGGAGAGGTATCTCTGGGCCCTCTCAGCAATGCACATCATGATAAGCCTTGCAAGCAATGTGACTATTGAGTTAGTTGCAGGATGATGCATTACAGAATGAGTAAAGAGACTTGCCGGTAACGAGATTGAACTGGGTATGAGGATACCGACGATCGAATCTCGGGCAAGTAACATACCGATGACAAAGGGAATGACGTATGTTGTCATTGCGGTTTGACCGATAAAGATCTTCATAGAATATGTAGGAACCAATATGAGCATCCAGGTTCCGTTGTTGGCTATTCATCGGAGATGTGTCTCGGTCATGTCTACATAGTTCTCGAACCCATAGGGTCCGCACGCTTAACGTTCAATGACGATTTGTATTGTGAGTTATGTGTTTTGGTGACCGAAGATTGTTTGGAGTCCCAGATGAGATCACGGACATGACGAGGAGTCTCGAAATGGTTGAGAGGTAAAGATTGATATACTTGACAATAGTATTCGGACACCAGAATGGTTACGGAGTGTTTCGGGTATTTTTCGGAGTACCGGGAGGTTACCGGAACCCCTCGGGGAAGTAATGGGCCAACATGGGCCATAGGGGAGAGAGAGGGAAGCCCACAATGGGGAGGCGTGCACCCCCCCCCTTCAGAAGTATAGGGGATCACAACAATTTTTGAGGGTAGAGTATTCGACCCAAATTTATTGATTCGACACACGGGGAGCCAAAGATTATTCTCAAGTATTAATAGTTGAGTTGTCAATTCAACCGCACCTGAAAGACTTAATATCTGCAGGAAAGTATTTAGTAGAAAAGTAATATGGAAGTAACGGTAGCAATGGCAAAAGTAACAGTATTGGTTTTGTAGTGATTGTAACAGTGGCAACAGAAAAGTAAATAAGCCAAGATCAATATGTGAAAAGCTCGTAGTCATTGGATTAGTGATGGATAATTATGTCGGATGCGATTCCTCATGTAACAGTTATAACATAGAGTGACACAGAACTAGCTCCAGTTCATCAATGTAATGTAGGCATGTATTCCGAATATAGTCATACGTGCTTATGCAAAAGAACTTGCATGACATCTTTTGTCCTACCCTCCCGTGGCAGCGGGGTCCTATTCGAAACTAAGGGATATTAAGGCCTCCTTTTAATAGAGTACCAGACCAAAGCATTAACACTTAGTGAATACATGAACTCCTCAAACTACGGGCATCACCAATAAGTATCCCAATTATTGTCACTTCGGGGTTAACGGATCATAAGACATAATAGGTGACTATTGACTTGCAAGATAGGATCAAGAACTCACATATATTCATGAAAACATAATAGGTTCAGATCTGAAATCATGGCACTCGGGCCCTAGTGACAAGCATTAAGCATAGCAAAGTCATAGCAACATCAATCTCAGAACATGACGGATACTAGGGATCAAACCCTAACAAAACTAACTCGATTACATGATAAATCTCATCCAACCCATGACCGTCCAGCAAGCCTGTGATGGAATTACTCACGCATGGCGGTGAGCATCATGAAATTGGTGATAGAAAGGTTGATGGTGATGATGGCAACGGATTCCCCTCTCCGGAGCCACGAACGGACTCCAGATCAGCCCTCCCGAGAGAGATTAGGGCTTGGAGGCGGCTCCGTATCGTAAAACATGACGAATCCTTCTCTCTGATTTTTTTCTCCCCAAACATGAATATATAGAGTTGGAGTTGAGGTCAGCAGAGTATTAGGGGGCTCACGAGGAAGGGGGCGCGCCCCCCACCCTCGTGGATAGGGTGTGGGCCCCCTGACATAGATTCTTTCGCCAGTATTTTTTATATATTCCAAAAATATTCTCCGTGAAGTTTCGGGTCATTCCGAGAACTTTTATTTCTGCACAAAAATAACACCACGGCAATTCTGCTCAAAACAGCATCAGTCCGGGTTAGTTCCATTCAAATCATGCAAGTTAGAGTCCAAAACAAGGTCAGAAGTGATTGGAAAAGCAGATACGATGGAGACGTATCAACTCCCCCAAGCTTAAACATTTGCTTGTCCTCAAGCAATTCAGTTGACAAACTGAAAGTGATAAAGAAAAACTTTTACAAACTCTGTTTGATCTTGTTGATGTAAATATGTAAAGCCTGCATTCAAGTTTTCAGCAAAGATTATGAACTAACCATATTCACAATAACATTTAGGTCTCATGTTTACTCATATCAATGGCATAATCAACTAGCGAGCAATAATAGTAAATCTCGGATGACAACACTTTCTCAAAACAATCATAATATGATATAACAAGATGGTATCTCGCTAGCCCTTTCTGAGACCGCAAAACATAAATGCAGAGCACCTCTGAAGATCAAGGACTGGCTAAACATTGTAATTCTTGGTAAAACAGATCCAGTCATACTCAATGTAAACTAATAGTAATGCATGCAAATGATAGCGGTGCTCTCCAACTGGTGCTTTTTAATAAGTGGATGATGACTCAACATAAAAGTAAATAGATAGCCCCTTCGCAGAGGGAAGTAGGGATTTGTAGAGGTGCCAGAGCTCGATTTTTGAAATAGAGATAAATAATATTTTGAGTGGCATACTTTCATTGTCAACATAACAACCGAGAGATCTCGATATCTTCCATGCTACACACATTATAGGCGGTTCTCAAACAGAATGGTAAAGTTTATACTCCCCCTACCACCAACAAACATCAATCCATGGCTTGCCCGAAACAACGGGTGCATCCAACTAACAACAATCCTGGGGGAGTTTTGTTTACAATTATTTTAATTTAAGTGTGGGACGGTGCATCCCGGTTACCAGCCATTTTCTCGTGAGTGAGGAGTGGAGTCCACTCCTCTTGAGAATAACCCGCCTTGCATGGAAGATATAGCAGCCCTAGTTGATACATGAGCTATTCGAGCATACAAAACAGAATTTCATTTGAAGGTTTAGAGTTTTGCACATACAAATTTACTTGGAACGGCAGGTAGATACCGCATATAGGAAGGTATGGTGGACTCATATGGAATAACTTTTAGGGTTTATGGAAGTGGATGCACAAGCAATATTCCCGCTTGGTACAAGTGAAGGCTAGAAAGAGACTGGGAAGCGACCAGATAGAGAGCGACAACAGTCATGAACATGTATTAAAATTAATCAACACTGAGTGCAAGCATGAGTAGGATGTAATTCACCATAAACATAAATATCGTGGAGGCTATGTTGATTTTGTTTCAACTACATGTGTGAACATGTGTCAAGTCAACCAACTTGAATCGTTCAGAGGATACCACCCTATCATACCACATCACAACCATTTTAATAGCAGGTTGGCACGCGAGGTAAACCGTTATAAACTCCTAGCTAATTTAGCATGGCATGAGCAACTATAATCTCTAATTGTCATTGAAAACATGTTTCATTCATCATAGGCTGAATCAGGAACGATGAACTAATCATATTTACAAAAACAATATAGATCGAGTTCATACCAGCTTTTCTCATCTCAATCAGTTCATCATATATCGTCATTATTGCCTTTCACTTGCACAACCGAGCAGTGTGGATAATAATAATAGTGCACGTGCATTGGACTAAGCTGGAATCTGCAAGCATTCAATACAAGGGAGAAGACAAGGTAATATGGGCTCTTGGTTAAATCAACAATAACGCAAATAAGAACCACTTAACAAATTCATCATGATCTTCTCCTCTTGACCCCCAAAGAAAAGAAAAGAAACAAAACTATTTACACGGGAAAGCTCCCAACAAGCAAAAGAAGAACGAGAAATCTTTTTGGGTTTTCTTTTTAATTACTACTACTATAGGCATGGAAAGTAAACTTGCTAAAAGCTACAACTAATTTTTTTTGTTTTTATTAAGGTTTTTCAAACACACAAGAAGAATGACAGAAAAGAAAATAAACTAGCATGGATGGTACAATGAAAAAGTATGAGCACCGACAACTGGCATGAGTGTGTGAACGTGAATGTAATGCCGGTGAGAAATACGTACTCCCCCAAGCTTAGGCTTTTAGCCTAAGCTGGTCTATGGCCACGGCTGGCCTGGCGGATATCCGAAGTTGTAACCGGGGTCGTACTAAGATGCAGCGGCTATTGCCTCATGAGCTGCAGCTTGGAGGCGAGCTGCCTCCGTCCTCCTCTCATACTCGTTCGCCTCCTCCCTGATTATAACATATCTCCATTTTGTCTGAAAGTCAAAGAAAGCAGGAGCAGGGAGAGCAACATGGACAGTGCGATGTCTGTCAAAGATTAGTCGGTATTGGCGGAAATATTCATTCCTCTCAACAAACTGATGACGAACCATATCATTATAATCTAGATAAGCAGGAGGCAATTCAAAACCATTTTCATGTATGGGTATCTCAAGATAATTAGCTACACGAGTTGCATAAATTCCACCAAACAAGTCTCCACTTAAACTATTAAGATGCAACCTACGTGCAACAATAGCCCCTAAGTTATATTGTTTATCACCCAATACCACACTCTTAAGGACACTAAGATCTGGAACGCACATGTGACAAGCCTCATCTTTACCGTTAATGCATCTACCCACGAAAAGAGCAAAATAATGTATGTAAGGAAAATGAATGCTCCCTATGGTAGCTTGTGTGATTTCCCTAGATTCCCCAAAGTAATACTAGAACGAAAGTCTTTATATTCCGATTTGTGAGGTTCACTAACATTGCCCCAGTGCAGGAGTTTACAAGCAATATTAAAATCTTCTAGGTCCATGGTATATGATTTATCATAAAGATCAAATAAAACGGTGTGAGAATTGCACGAGGATATAAATTTAAATCTTCTCACAAACGAATCAGTTAGGTAGCGGTATTGCGGGCACTTATCTGACACAAAGCCCTCAAGATCAGCGTTACACACGTACATGTCAAATTCATCCTTGATGCATGCACGGATCACAAACTCCTCTGACGACCATTCGCAAGGCCGCACTTGAGCTTCCCTCGGTAGTTCATACTCCGTCTCACGTATAGCTAGCCTAGGTGCCTGCTTCCTTGAGGAACCACCTTGGAACATTTTCCTAAACATATTTCTTCCTCTGAAAAATTTCTGAATTTTTAGTGACTCAAAAAGTGAACCAAACTCAACAAGATTGATAGCAACTACTCCTACAAGTGCCTAGAAGCCATATCATGCATTAAAACTACTTTTGACCACATAAATTTAACGTGCAAGCTCGAGAACAGGGTCACCTAAGCACCAAAAATTGCAATAAATAAAGCACTAGAACAAAAACTAATTGGATCATTGGAGGAGTCACATACCGAAGAACAATCCCCCAAAGTAGTTTTGTGAATGGAGCTTTGAGCAAGGAGATCGAAAATGGCAGCAAGATGAGCTAGAACTCGGGTTTAAGCTGGTGGGTGATTTTTTGGTGGAAGACGAAGTGTGTGGGTGCAAGAACAAGTGGAGGGGGGCCACGTGGGGTCCATGAGGCAGGGAGCGCGCCCCAAGGGGTGGGCGCGCCCTCCACCCTCGTGGGCACATGGTGGGTCCCCCTGGTGTGTTCTCAGTGCCAAATATTCTTAAATATTTTAGAAAAATCATAATAAATTTTCAGGGCATTTGGAGAACTTTTATTTTTGGGATATTTTTATTGCAAGGATAATTCAGAAAACAGACAGAAAATACTATTTTGCTTTATTTAATATAGATAACAGAAAGTAAAAGGAGGGTACAGAGAGTTGTGCTTTCTAACTTCATCCATCTCATGCTCATCAAAAGGAATCCACTAACAAGGTTGATCAAGTCTTGTTAACAAACTCTTTTCGAATAACACTAGGTTACCTCAACGGGGATATGCACATCCCCAACATTAAGAATATCATATTTCTTCTTGACAGTAGGAAGAGGAAATTGAAAACCTCCAATGGTAACCGTTGGGCTTTTTCCAATAGAATTGATACTGTGGACTTGAGGTTGTTTCCTCGGAAAGTGTACCGTATGCTCATTAACATTAACATGAAAAGTGACATTGCCTTTGTTGCAATCAATAACAGCCCTTGCAGTATTCAAAAAGGGTCTACCAAGAAAAATAGACATACTATCGTCCCGGGGAATATCAAGAATAACAAAGTCCATTAAAATAGTAATGTTTGCAACCACAACAGGCACATCCTCACAAATAGTGACAGGTATAGCAGCTGATTTATCAGCCATTTGCAAAGATATTTCAATAGGTGTCAACTTATTCAAATCAAGTCTACAATATAAAGAGAGAGGCATAACACTAACACCGGCTCCAAGATCACATAAAGCAGTTTTAACATAGTTTCTTTTAATGGAGCATGGTATAGTTGGTACTCCTGCATCTCCATGTTTCTTTGGTATTCCACCCTTAAAAGTATAATTATCAAGCATGGTGGAAATTTCAGCTTCCAGTATCTTTCTTTTATTTGTAACAATATCTTTCATATACTTAGCATAAGGATTCATTTTAAGCATATCAGTCAAACGCATACACAAAAAGATAGGTCTAATCATTTTAGCAAAGCGCTCAAAATCCTCATCATCCTTTTTCTTGGATGGTTTAGGAGGAAAAGGCATGGGTTTCTGAACCCATGGTTCTCTTTCTTTATTGTGCTTCCTAGCAACAAAGTCTCTCTTATCATAACATTAATTCTTTGATTGTGGGTTTGAAGATCAACAGCAGGTTCAATCTCTACATCATTGTCATTGCTAGGTTGAGCATCAACATGAACATCATCATTAACATTATCACTAGGTTCATGTTTATTACCATATTGTGTTTCAGCATCAGAAATAGAAATAACATTGGAATTCTCAGGTGTGTCAACAATAGGTTCACTAGAAGCATGCAAAGTCCTATCATTTTTCTTTTTCTTCTTCTTAGAAGAACTAGGTGCATCAACATTAGTTCTCTGAGAATCTTGCTCAATTCTCTTAGGGTGGCCCTCAGGATACAAAGGTTCCTGAGTCATTTTACCCCCGCTAGTCATAACTCTAATAGCATTATCATTTTTCTTATTATTTAATTCATTGAGCAAATCATTCTGAGCTTTAAGTACTTGTTCTACTTGAGTGGTAACCATAGAAGCATGTTTACTAATAAGTTTCAGTTCACCTTTAACTCTAGACATATATTCACTCAAGTGTTCAATCATATAAGCATTACGTTTCAATTGTCTACTAACATAAGCATTGATGTTTTCTTGTTTAACGATAAAATTATCAAACTCATCTAAGCATTGGCTAGCAGACTTATAACGAGGAATATCACCTTCGTCAAATCTATAGAGACAATTTACCTTTACTACCTGTGTCGGGTTATCAAGACCATGTATTTCTTAAATAGGTGGTAAATTCTTAACATCTTCAGCTTTAATAACTTTTTCTTTCATAGATTTCTTTGCCTCTTACATATCTTCAGGACTGAGAAATAGAATACCCCTTCTCTTCGAAGTTGGCTTAGGAGTTGGTTCAGGAAGTGTCCAATCATTTTCATTACTCAACATATTACTCAATAGCAATTCAGCTTGCTCAACAGTTCTTTCCCTAAAAACACAACCAGCACAACTATCCAAGTGGTCTCTGGAAGCATCGGTTAGTCCATTATAAAAGATATCAAGTATTTCATTTTTCTTGAGAGGATGATCAAGCAAAGAATTAAGTAATCGGAGAAGCCTCCCCCAAGCTTGTGGGAGACTCTCTTCTTCAATTTGCACAAAGTTATATATTTCCCTTAAGGCAGCTTGTTTCTTATGAGTGGGGAAGTATTTAGTAGAGAAGTAATAAATCATATCCTGAGGACTACGCACACAACCAGGATCAAGAGAATTAAACCATGTTTTAGCATCACCCTTTAATGAGAACGGAAACAACTTAAGGATAAAGTGATAGCGAGTATTCTCATCATTAGTGAATAGGGTGGACTTATCATTTAATTTAGTAAGATGTGCCACAAGAGTTTCATATTCATAGCCATAAAAAGGATCAGACTCAACCAAAGTAATTAACTCAGGATCCACAGAGAAATCATAATCCTTATCAGAGATACAGATAGGTGAAGTAGCAAAAGCAAGGTCATGTTTCATTCTAGCATTCAAGGATTTTTCTTCAGCTTAGCTAATAGTTTCTTAATATCATATCTACCATTGCAAGCTAAAAAGTCTCTAGCAGTTTCTTCATCCATAACATAACCCTCAGGCACAACAGGCAATTCATATCTAGGGGGGAATCTTCATCATCACTTTCATCAATATTATCAGTTTCAATAATTTCATTCTCTCTAAACCTAGCAAGTTGTTCATCAAGAAATTCACCTAGTGGCACAGTATTATCAAGCATAGAAGTAGTTTCATCATAAGCATCATGCAAAGCAGAAGTGGCATCATCAATAACATGCGACTAATCAGAATGAATAGCAGGAGTAGGTGTTGCAAGTTTACTCATAACATAAGGTGAATCAAGTGCAGAGCTAGATGGCAGTTCCTTACCTCCCCTCGTAGTTGAGGGAAAATCTTGGTTCTTTTATCTTTCAAGTTCTTCATAGTGATCGACAGATATAAATCCCAAGTGACTCAAAGAATAGAGCAATGCTCCCGGGCAACGGCGCCAGATAATAGTCTTGATAACCCTCAAGTATAGGGGATCGCAACAGTTTTCGAGGGTAGAGTATTCAACCCAAATTAATTGATTCGACACAAGGGGAGCCAAAGAATATTCTCAAGTATTAATAGTTGAGTTGTCAATTCAACCGCACCTGAAAGACTTAATATCTACAACAAAGTATTTAGTAGCAAAGTATTGTGGAAGTAATGGTAGCAGTGGCAAAAGTAACAGTATTGGTTTTGTAGTGATTGTAACAGTGGCAACAGAAAAGTAAATAAGCAAAGATCAATATGTGAAAAGCTCGTAGGCATTGGATCAGCGATGGATAATTATGTCGGATACGATTCCTCATGTAACAGTTATAACATAGGCTGACACAGAACTAGCTCCAGTTCATCAACGTAATGTAGGCATGTATTCCGAATATAGTCATACGTGCTTATGGAAAAGAACTTGCATGACATCTTTTGTCCTACCCTCCCGTGGTAGTGGGGTCCTATTGGAAACTAAGGGATATTATGGCCTCCTTTTAATAGCATACCGGACCAAAGCATTAACACTTAGTGAATACATGAACTCCTCAAACTACGGTCATCACCGGTAAGTATCCCGATTATTGTCACTTCGGGGTTAACGGACCATAACACATAATAGGTGACTATTGACTTGCAAGATAGGATCAAGAACTCACATATTCATGAAAACATAATAGGTTCATATCTGAAATCATGGCACTCGAGCCCTAGTGACAAGCATTAAGCATAGCAAAGTCATAGCAACATCAATCTCGGAACATAATGGATACTAGGGATCAAACCCTAACAAAACAAACTCGATTACATGATAAATCTCATCCAACCCATCATTGTCCAGCAAGCCTACGATGGAATTACTCACGCACGGTGGTGTGCATCATGAAATTGGTGATGCAGGAAGGTTGATGATGATGATGGCGACGGATTCCCCTCTCCGGAGCCCCGAACATACTCTAGATCAGCCCTCCCGAGAGAGATTAGGGCTTGGCGGCGGCTCCGTATCATAAAACACAATGAATCCTTCTCTCTGATTTTTTTCTCCCCGAACATGAATATATAGAGTTGGAGTTGAGGTCGGTGGAGCATCAGGGGGACCACGGGGCAGGGGGCGCCCCCACCCTCGTAGACAGGGTGTGGGCCTCCTAATGTAGATTCGTTCGCCAGTATTTTTTATATATTCTAGAAATATTCTCCGTGAAGTTTCAGGTCATTCCGAGAACTTTTATTTCTGCATAGAAATAACACATGGCAATTCTGCTGAAAACAGCATCAGTCCGGGTTAGTTCCATTCAAATCATGCAAGTTATTGTCCAAAACAAGGTCAATAGTGTTTGGGAAAGTAGATACGATGGAGACGTATCACTATGCATCTCCTAGATAGATCTTGCGTGATCATAGGAAAATTTTGAAATTGCATGCTACGTTCCCCAACATGGATGGGGAGGCATAGAATACATATGATGAGCTACAACAATGGTTGTAGAGCCTAGCATAGCTAGGTTAAGAGATAATTGAGCATGCCATGACGTTGTTAAGATTTCATAAAGACCCTTATGGTCTTGTCCTGTAAATGGACCCTTGTGAGTCTCCAAAATATCTTTAAGTCCATGGCCAATACCCCAATTGGTCCTATGCATATGACCTGCGATTAGGAAAAGAATAGCAACAGCTAAATGATGGTGCGCAATACCGGTCAACCAGCGACCACCGGTTACTGGATCTAGTCCTCCGCGAAAAGTCAGAAATTCTGCGTATTTGGACCAATTTAAAGTGAAAAAAGGGGTTTCTCATTCGGAAAAACTAGGATAAAGTTGAGAAAAAGGTCCTGATTCAAGATAGCACTAGTATGCATCGGTGCTATACAAACAGTTTTTAAACCCTTTCCGCGACGGCATATGGAACCGTCTCCTAGTGAGTGACGGCGATAGGGGGGTCCTTCCCACACGACCCAAAACCGTTGGGGATAGGGTCCCTACAACACTCCTACTTGTTTCTGCTCGCATTGCCATCACAGTTGGTATTCTGTGGTGCTACGTTTACGATGCGTGGCCCATCACAAACGGTTCACAATTATAGAACGTGTATGATGCGCGGCCCATCACAAACAGTTCACTATAATAAGATTAGCTAATCATCGTACGAGTGTTAGACAAAATTACGAAACGTCAGACTGTCGTAACATCGTCGTACACGACAACTATCACAAACGCTATTCTGTGGTGCAACATTTACAATGCATACTTCATCAGAAACAGTCCATGGTTGTGAATCGTGTACGATAAGGCAACCAACACAAACTTTTAGTTTGGCCGCACCGTTTGTGATATTGTCTGACATCGCACACGCTTTGCAAACGACAACTGTGTGCATGCTTGCACACGTTTCCTCTCTATGAACCGTCTCGGATTATGGTGTATATCGCAAACGTTTGTGTTTTACCAACCATGTTGTAACGCCCGGAGACCATTGCGCCAGGTGCCTTCCAGTTATTCACTGTTGTTGCCTTGTCATTTGCTTGCGTGTTGCATCTTGCCATGTCATCATCCGCATTGCATCTGCATGTTTTCAAAACTTGCATCTATCCCGGTCTCCCCGTTACTTCCTTTGTCCGTTCTGAGCCAAGACACACTTGCCCGCGCCCACGGCACGTCCGAAATATTATTTTATAAGTGGCCAAAAAATATTCTCGCAATGGGACGAAAGTTGGCATGCGGTCTTATTATAGTGTAGATAAACCGCCTGTCAATTTTCATCGCATTCGGAGTTCGTTTGATGCCCCCAACGGATAAATATAGCGGCAATATAGTCGGTCTTTTCGTCGGACATTTTCGGTCTCCGGAAATCATGCTGGGCTACATCTCTCCCCTCTCCTCTCAGCCCAACCCTTCTACACAGCCCGTTACCTAGCCCATCTAACCCCTTCCCTCTCGACCGGTGCGTCCGATCTCGATCGGAGGGTCCGAAAACCCCCAAAACCCACCTAAACCCTAGCCCCTTCCTATTTAAGCAGCCCCCCTTGCCATTTTGGGCATCCCTAGCCCCTAAACCTACCCTAACCCTCCTCCCACCTGCAGCCGCCGCCCCCTCTTTGCATTCCGTGCTTGGCCACCCTTCGTCCGCCACTTGGCACCGCCCCACTCGCTAGCGTCGCCGCCAGCCACCGCCAAAGCCACCAGGAGGGCGCCACCTGTCCCGCCAGCGCCTCCCTCCAGCCGCCAGGGCCTGCCAAACCTAGATAGGGCCCGGGAAAGCCCATCAGGGCCCGCCCCGAGCCCGAGCAGCGCCGCCGCTCCTGCAGGAGCTCCTCCCGATCCCGCAGCTCCGCCTAGCTGCCTCATTGCCGCCGCCTTTAGCCGGCTTCGCCGGAGCACGCCACACCGTCCACCGGTGACCTCGACCCCAAGCCGGACCTCCCTCCGTCCTTTGCTCACTCTCCTCTCCCCTGCAGTGTCCTCCTCGTTGCCATGTAGCTCCCCGATAGCCGTCGTCGACTGGTCCCACACTCCGCCGCCTTGCCATGAGCTGGCGCCGGATCCCGTCGACCCCTGGCATCCCCTGCTCGCCTATGCCTTTGCGTCATCATGGACCACCGCTGCCGTCCCTGCCTTGACCTCTCTCCAGCGAGCACCTCGACCCATTGACCTCGAGCGCCCGCCTCCAGCGCCATCGTGGGCTCGTGCCTCCCATGGCCCAGCACACTCCTCCTCAACCGGCCTACCTCCTCCACTGACCGGGCCTTGGCCCAGGGTGAGCACCCGCCCTCTGTATGCACCTGTTGGGCCAGCTGGATTCAGCCCGACTCATGTTTTTTTTCCGCAGAGCGATTTACTAATTATCCAGGAGTTTGGCAGTTTTACAGAAAAGACCTTCATGTTCATGCATATCCTAACTCACAAACCGTGCATCGGTTTAAAATGTTTTATATATGTAACTTGCTTAGAATTTTATCTAGTTTCATAATATGCAACTTTCATTCATGTTAAAAATGTTTAAAATGCTGTTTGTTTAAATTTTATTAAATAACTTGCTAAAATGATTTGTTTCAGAACTAATTAACCATAGCTCGATTTTAAATAAACTTCATCTGTAAATGGGGTAGAAAAATGCATGGATTAACATGGTGCACTCATCTTGCATGTTTAACAACTCTAAAATATGGTTTAGGGCAGAACAGTACCAAATCCATAAATTGCATATGAGGTTTTTCCGGAATTGTTGTTTGTTATTTCCGGCCTCTTTTAAACTTGCCTAAATATTTATTTCACTTATGCCTCACCTCTTGCCATTTTAACCAACATTTAATATTGATGAGTACATAACCAAGAGAGAACTAAATAAGTCATGTGGTGTTTCGTCAATATGCAACTCGTTGCATATTGAGCTCCACTTAACTTGTAGTTTTGTTTGTGCACTTTGCCATGCCATGCCTCTTTCAACCGGACATGCATCATACTTGATTGTACATCATGCCATGTTTATGCTTGTTGGTTTACCATGTTGTTTGCTCCTTTTCGGTGTTGCTTCTTCTTGTTAGTTCCAGTAACATCGTGTTTCTGAGGATCCGTTCGACTACGTCTGTTTGTCTTCTTCAAGGACTCGTTCTTCTTCCTTGCGGGATGTCAGTGTACAAAAAGAGGGGTACACTTTTTGTACCCATATAACTGTGCACGGGCAGTCTGAGCCACGGGCACCACCACACTGAGCAAGGCAAGGGAGGTGAGCCAAGGTAAGGCCGAAGCTCAGGAGAAGCAGAACGACGCCAAGACCAAGACCACAAAGAGCAAAGGGGACGAAGTGGACCCCCCAGCAAGATCCTTGCCGGGAGGCGATTTTAGCAAACCCGGCAAGACCCTTGTCGTGGCAGCTCGCCCCACACCTATGGAGTGAGTCACCCTTGAGTCCACTGCCCCCATGGGGCAAGGATTCGGGAGACATCCCTGTGGTGGCATGCAGATCTTTGTGAAGACATTCAAGATCAGATACACCCTTTAGAAGATGATGGTCCTTGGTGGGATCCCAGCCAAGGAGGACCACAAGGCCCCCGGCAAGAGCCTTGCCGAGGATGACAGCAGGCGCCACAGCAAGATCCTTGCCGGGGCCCCGGCAAGGCCCTTGCCAAGAACACCCATAGGTCCACCATCAGGCCCACGCCAGTCAAACCTCCACCGCCGTTCGCATGCAGCTGCTGACCCAACCAGCTGGGCAGGCACCTGCATGGCGGCATGCGGATCTTCGTGGAGACCCACCACTACGCCACCTCAGCTGCCTACCTGTCTACATGGCACCGCGGGCGCCGCTGGCCAGGGCGCGTGTCGACACGAGAGGGAGCGGCGACGGACGAGACAGGGCTCTCCCCCGTCCCTGATAAAGCAGGGACACCTGGGCAAGACGCATTAAATGTGCCTTGTCATGTAATGCAAGGGATAAACTCACATCACTGTACCCTTTCCACCTCCTGTGTGCCACTGTGGCAACCCCTTTCCTATAAAAGGAGGCCCGAGGCAACCAGGAGGAGGATTCGGCTTTTTGGAGCTCCTCACGCCCCATAGCTAGCTCAAGAACACAGATATACAATCCACCAAAGCAGGAGTAGGGTTTTACGCATCCTCGCAGCCCGAACCTGGATAAATGAACCGTGTGCTATCTGTTTGATCCGCTCTTCTCACGACCCCGCGCCCTGTAACCGTAGTAGGGATTCCTGTGATCCCATAGGTGTCGTTCCCACCGACACGGGATCTCAGGCAAGATGACCATACCCTTATTATCACTTCTATCTTTGCTTGCTAGTTGTTCGCTCTATCGCTATGTCGTTCTACCTACCACTTGTTATATCATGCCTCCCGTTTTGCCATGTCAAGCCTCTAACCCACCTCCCTAGCAAACCGTTGTTTGGCTAAGTTACCGCTTTTGCTTAGCCCCTCTTATAGCGTTGCTAGTTGCAGGTGAAGTTGAAGTTTGTTCCATGTTGGGACATGGATATGTTGGGATATCACAATATCTCTTATTTTAATTAATGCATCTATATACTAGGTAAAGGGTGGAAGGCTCGGCCTTTTACCTGGTGTTTGTTCCACTCTTGCTGCCCTAGTTCCCGTCATACCGGTGTTATGTTCCTTGATTTTGCGTTCCTAACGCGGTTGGGGTTATGGGGCCCCCTTGACAGTTTGCTTTGAATAAAACTCCTCCAGCAAGGCCCAACCTTGGTTCTACATTTTCCTAACAACCTATAACTTTCCCTTGGCTTTTCGCGAGCCCGAGGGTCATCTTTATTTAACCCCCCCTCCCCCGGGCCAGTGCTTCTCTAAGTGTTGGTCTGAACTGAGTAGGCTGCGGGGCCACCTCGGGGAAACTTGAGGGTTGGTTTTACTCGTAGGATATCTCATCCGGTGTGCCCTAAGAACGAGATATGTGCAGCTCCTATCTGGATTTGTTGGCACATTCAGACGGTCTTGCTGGTCTTGTTTTAGCATTGTCGAAATGTCTTGTAACCGGGATTCCGAGTCTGATTGGGTTGTTCTGGGAGAAGGAATATCCTTCATTGATCGTGAGAGCTTGTGACGGGCTAAGTTGGGACACCCCTGCAGGGTATAAACTTTCGAGAGCCGTGCCCGCGGTTATGTGGCAGATAGGAATTTGTTAATATTCGGTTGTAGAGAACTTGACACATGACTTAATTAAAATGAATCAACCGTGTGTGTAGCCGTGATGGTCTCTTTCCAATGGAGTCCGGAAAGTGAACAAGGTCTTGTGTTATGCTTGAATGTAATTAGTTTCAGGATCACTTCTTGATCACTTCTAGCTTCTCGACTGTTGTGTTGCTTCTCTTCTCGCTCTTATTTGTGTATGTTAGCCACCATTTTTGCTTAGCACTTGCTGCAGCTCCACCTCACTACCTCATCCTACCCATAATCTTAAATAATCTTAATCTCACGGGTGTGAGATTGTTGAGTCCTCATGACTCACAGATACTTCCAAACAGTTGCAGGTGCCGATGATACTAGTGCAGGTGGCGCAATCGAGCTCAAGTGGGAGCTCGATGAAGATCTTGATCATTGTTTTGTGTCTTTTCTGGATGATCATTAGTGGTGCCCAGTTGGGACGATCGGGGATCAAGCATTTTGGGTTTATCTTCCTTTTCTGTTGGTTTTGACCATAGTCGGTCTTTGAGTGTATTTGGATGATGTATGATTTATTTATGTATTGTGTGAAGTGGCGATTGTAAGCCAACTCTTTATCCCTTTCTTATTCGGTGCATGGGATTGTGTGAAGATTACCCCTCTTGCGACAAAACCACCATGCGGTTATGACTCTAAGTCGTGCCCCGACACGTGGGAGATATAGCTGCATTGTGGGTGTTACAGGTTGGTAATCAGAGCCATCCCCGACTTAGGAGCCCCCTACTTGATCGCATCATTGACGTTGTTGAGTCTAGAACAAAAATGTTTAGAGTCTTAGGATTATATATATTGGAGAGTAGGATTCTTTTTACTCTTCAGTCCCTTCATCGCTCTGGTGAGGCCTCCTAACGTAGAAGTTTTGACTTTCCTCTCCTCAAATTTCACGAAAAAAAAATTAGGATCATGCGGGTATCTTGGAATCGTTCCGATATTCTTGTGACGAGAACATTGTTCTTGGTGCCTCCTGACATTTAGGGGTTGTGGCAGTGTCCCGGGGAGTTGAGCTCCGAGGTGTTGTCGTCACAATTTTATCATTGCAGTTCTGGAATACCTGAGTTCACCGACATCGAAAATCTCTTTTATGCAGTTGTTGGTGAGATAACCTCGATGCCACCTAGTACTAGGGCGGGAGTTCGGGAGTATTGCCATAACTCGTATAATGGATGCTTTTCGAAGGTTGAGGTACATGATTTCCGAAGGTTTCTTGGTTATGTGTTGAAGGATGGATACAGCTGGATGTAGGGATTGTTAGTTTGGGTGAGATATTATGCCTCCCTTGTATCCCCAACACCTAATTGCATAACCAGAAAGTTTCGGGAGTTTATAAGTTGGAATTCAAGTAGCTCCTAGAATATGTTTTCGACAAATGCGTGATATGGGTTTGGGTAAATCTCTATCATATGTTTGTTTCCGGCTTATTTTGCAAGCGAATCCTTTGTTTTTGTTTTGGTTTGTAGTATTCGAGTTGCTTCAATGTCAAATGTTGATTTCATGCCTTTTTCCTAAGCGGTGTTCTCATATTTCTATGGGAGTGGTAGGACTTTTCGATCATCGAGATGGTCATGCCAATTCTTTCCAATCGCGTGTTACTCTTCAAGTGGATCCGATCATTTTCAACATCCGCAAGATCAACTCAAAGTCTTCTCAACGTTATTTGTTTCATCCATCCCAAGTTGCCTTTGTTTTCCCCGCCCTCCCACCCCTTTTCTTCAAGGACTCAGATTTCTTATTCTAGTATCCTTTTATTGATGGGAAGTCTCTCCATTCTTTTCTGTCAATGTTCTTACCCGGTGATTATCATGAAGATGGTCAGGAGCTTCAAGTTCGTCACTCTTCACTCATTTTCTTCTCCGGTGGATTAATTTCAAGCTTCAGTGTTGATCATATCTCTTCCTTTTGTTTCACATATTTTTCCCATGTGAATTTCTTATCCAAGGCTCTCTTATTTATTCACCTCTCTCTATTCATATCCAAAGTGCCGAAGATATCTCAGAAGATGTGTGTCTCCATTATCAATCCGTTCAAGCTATTTCGAGGTTGTTATCTCATTAAAGCCATTTAATTCAACCGGTGCAATCTCTTTTCGAGCGACCTTTTTAATGGTGTATCTTTTGAGTGGGCCTAACCCACATGCCTTTTCCCAGGATCTTACCTGACACTTCTTTTTGGAGTTATTCTCAAATCTTCTAAAGTTTGACATAAGAATGAATTATAATCAGTCATATGTATTTCTCCAAGATCTTTCAAATTCTTTTCATCTTTGGCTCAACCTTTCCTCTTTTAATCCTTCCGGAGTGTCTCAACAATTCATGGTGGTGTTTCTCGTCGTCATTCTCGGATTTGAAGACCGAAGAAGATTTTTTTTCTCTCAATCTTATCCGCTCTCTCAAAGATTCGTGATTCTAGCTTGATGCCATCCTCTCATCATTGTTTTCGATTGTGAGAATTCTTTTCACCCATCCGGAGCATTTCATGAGTTGTTTCCATTTCTTTCCTCTGAAGGCCATCTTTTCAAACATTACTCATTCTCAGCTTTCAGCTCTCGTTCTCCAAATCTTACCGGTGCATCATTCAAGTATTGTCTAATCAGCTCAGGATCTATTCGTTCACATGTATCTAAATCCCCTCAAGTATCCACTACTGGAATCAGGTGCTTTGCCATCTGCCAGCTCTTTGCCGTCAGCTAGCGGACGGCAAAGAAGCTCTTTGCCATTAGCTACCAAAAAGCAGACGGCAAAGAACTGGCTGATGGCAAAGACCTAATTTTCCATTAGCCAGTTCTTTGTCGTCGGCTAGCGGACGGCAAAGAGGGAGGGGGCCCCATTGATGAGCTGCTTAAAAAAACCTAATGGCCCCCCCTCTTTGCCATCCGCTAGCAGACGGCAAAGAGAAAATAAGCAGACGGCAAAGGGAGGCGGACGGCAAAGAGGGAGGGGCCCCACTAACGTTAACGGTCGCGCCCCACCCCG
>NC_041386.1:205864331-205880010 GCF_002162155.2 Triticum dicoccoides | reverse complement strand
GGCACTACCCCGACACCGACACGACCCCCCAATCCCGAAACAGCACCCCGACCCCGACACGGCACCCCGACACCGACACGACACCCTGACCCCCGACACCTCCCAAAAAGGTGTTCTTTGGCCTTGCAGAGGCCGACGGGGTCATATATTTGTGAATTATTAGTTAGGTCATACATTTTTCGATTTTGTTATGAAAAACATCATATCTAATTGTGTTGATCGGGTAGTTTTAAATGTGCAGTTGTTTCATCGCTGCGAGGTTTGGTGTTCGACGACCTCGACGTGCGTTTGACGAGCTCTGCCCCTTCGTTCGTGGGTGAGCACAAATGACATGTCCTCCTCCCCCATTAATTATTTGATCTATTCCGATGAAACTTGATAGCTAGCTATATATGTGTCTTGAATCATCAGTATGCGTAACCAATATGTGTCTCCCGTTCGAAAGCGTCATAGTTATAAATATGCATGCATTTGCATATTTATAACCTTGATTCTTTCGAATTGTCCAACGCTATCCATGGACAGCCCGAGTATGTGTAGATTGGGTTCGTTTTCCCATATGCTTTGCTCCGGATCCGATGCATAAATTTCTTCAGTGCCTCCCCTGTTGTTCTCCGGGTACAAATCCTCTCTGTTTATTGCAGAGACGTGTATCAGGAGAACAGCGGGGAGGTGCTGCCGAAATTTTGCGTCGGATCCGGAGCATAGCATGGGAAAATGAACCCAATCTACACATACATGGGTGGGATTAGGACCTATCATTACCTATTAGAGTGTAGGTTGCATGGACGTAATAAAATTGACAAAGTAGATCAACTGATGAATATATACATGGTGAATTACATATATAATTGTTGTGTGTCCAGTAGCTCTGAAAGTCAAGATGAGTGACCGTGCGTGGATGTATACCGGTCACACTGGTCAGAACAAATGGAGCGTTGAATGGTTCACAAAAACCAAGGGGTTTGTGCAAGCCGCATTTGCAAATGGCCAGAAGAAAACCTGGTGCCCCTGTTTCCGGTGCGGCAATTGGGAAAGAAGACAGAGGCTGAAATGGGCAAACACCTGCAGAAGAGTGGTTTTACGCCCGATTATATGGTGTGGACATTTCATGGTGAGTCTGCCCGACGTGACCGAGCTGAGGTGGATCGTCGTCGCACCGACGAGCGTGGTACCGGGATGGAAAACATGGTGCAAGACTATGATGATGCTCGGGATCCGGACGAGGAGATGGAGGAATCTGCAAAGGCCTTCAATGAAATGTTGGAGTCTTCAAAACGTCCGCTCCACGAGCACACTGAGCTTTGTCAGTTGGATGGCATCTCACAAGTAATGGCTCTGAAGGCTCGGTTCAACTTGGGCAGAGAATGCTATGACGCAATTATGATAGTATTTGGACGCTTTCTACCCAAAGGCCATGTAATTCCTGCAAACATGTACCAGTTAGACAAAATCCTCCATGCACTAAAGATGCCCTATGAGAAGATACATGCCTGTGAGAAAGGATGTGCCTTATTTAGGCTTGACTATGCGGACTTAAACTATTGTCCCATTTGCAAGTCTTCCAGGTATATTGTGGTAGACAACGGTATGGGTGAGAAGACACAGACCAAAATCCCCGTTAGTGTTCTTCGGTATATGCCAATCGTACCAAGACTTCAACGTCTTTTCATGGTCGAAGAGACGGCCAGACAGATGACATGGCACAAAACAGGTAAAAGAATCGAACTAGATGCAGATGGGAATCTGATGATGGTACACACATCGGATGGTGTTGCGTGGAAAAAGTTTGATGAATTACATGCTGACAAAGCGGCAGATCCGAGGCATCCTCGAGTCGGCATCAACACGGATGGGTTCAGTGTGTTTGGTATGACGGTAGCCCAATACAGTTGTTGGCCCGTATTTGTCTTTCCACTCAATCTCCCCCCCCCCCCGGACAGATTATGCAAAGAAAGAACATTTTCCTGACGTTGATAATTCCAGGGCCCAACTATCCGGGGGGAAATATGAATGTGTACATGCAACCGCTTAAGGACGAATTGCAAGAAGCCTGGGATAATGGGTTCAAGACATACGACGCCTTTAGCAAACGGAACTTTATAATGCGTGTCTGGTACATGTACTCTACGCATGACTTGCCGACGTATGCGCTATTCATTGGCTGGTGTGTGCATGGAAGGTTCCCGTGCCCCACATGCAAGGGAGCTCTTGAGTTTCGTTGGCTTCAGGCCGGTCGCAAGTTTTCTTGCTTCGACATGCATAGACAGTTCCTGGATCCTCGCCATAAGTTCAGGAAAGACAAGAAGAACTTCATCAGGGGTAGAGTTGTCAAAAACTCTACACCACTTGCATTGACAGGCCAACAGACCCTGGATCAGTTAAATGCTCTCGAGCCAGATCCACAACGTCTAGGGTACTTCAAGGGGTATAATACTAAGCATGCATGGACTCAGTAAGGAGAAGTACATGAAGGTAATTCTTAAGGGCTTGTACTTACTTCCTTCATTTAGTAATTCATAGCCGTAGCACTCAAGTTTCTATTTGCTAACTTAGGCCCCTCCGAGATGGTGTGCGGATCGAATGGATTGTTGGGAGGTGTTGGTCAATGCGTGGTTCTCAAAAGAATGGCCGGCCACCCACAAAGAGGCCAAGGACAAACGTGCGCAAATGGAAGGTGTGCCACACCACCAAGGCAGCTCCAACTTATTTCAGTACGGGCGGAACTGGGTATGTGGTTTGCTTCATGATTCATGCAATTCATTCATCATGCTAGCTTTAGCCCTTTAATTACTAATTTACTTTGTTTCTCTCTTTCATGCACGCTACAATAAGGCGGATAAGGTGCCAGAGGTGTACGACCTGTATGCCATGGCCCACACTGGCCCTTACAAGAAAGTCAAGGCATTCTCTGCGTCTGACCTCGATAATCCAAAGAACTTCACCAACATCTCCGCCCACGACAAGCTCATGCAATATAGAGATCAGGGGAAGGCGAGGAAAGGGGAGGACTTTAACCCGAGCTAGGGTCCCATTGATACAAAGCTGCTGATGATATCTGGTGGCGGGAGGTCCCATGGCTCCATAGCCATGGGAGATGGACTTATCCGTTGTCCTAGCACTCTCCCAGAGATCAAGGCATGCCAGTCGAGCTCCGCTCCTGAGATAAGGCCTCATGAATGGCCAGTCCAACTCACCTTCAAGGTTAGTTATACGTACTCAGCTATCTTTCTCCATTACATTGTGTGCGCTTCCATCAATGATTACAAATGGTCATGTGAGTGGTGTTGCAGGCTGCTATACAGAGTGAGAGAGATAGAACGGAGAAACTTCTGGCGGAGGCGGCAGAGAGGCAGCGGGAGTTGGAGGAGAGGACGACAAAGATGTTGGAGGAGGAGAGGGCACGGAATGGCATGCAGGCAAGGGCCATGTACGAGCTCCTTGTGGTAAGTTTCTTCTGCAGATTACTTGCTAGTCTTAACATTTGAGTCTCATTACTAACTAGTATGACTCTGTTGTGAAAACCAAATGTGTAGTCTGTGTGCGAGAAGTCCGGTCAGACCACTCCGCCGATGCCAGTGATTGCTCCTGGGAGCACGGTGAGTTTAATTTGAATGGACATTACTTGCTAGTCTTAACATTTGAGTGTCATAATGCTAACAAGACATTGGAAATGATCTTTGGTGCAGCTTAACTCCAGAAACGCATCGCATGATCCTTGTCCAGCTACCGGCGCGAGCCAGCCCGCTCCTACACCTTCGTGATCATGGTAAGTTTCTCTAGTGTTTTGCTTAACAAATACATAAAGACCTAGACTTAGCTTTATTTCCTCCAATATGCTTACCATAATGACCTAGAGTTAGCTTCTTTTCCTCCAAAATGACTTAATAAGCTTACTGACCTCATAAACCATCCATTTTACCTAAGTTAGCTCTAAAACGATATGTACTTAGCTTACTTATGTCAAAAATTGCATAATTAACTTAGTTAGCTCATAAACGATCCATTTTACCTAAGTTAGCTCTAAAATGACTCATTTTACCTTAGTTAGCTTACAAGTGATCTAATTTATCCAAGTTAGCTCTAAAATGACCCATTTTACGTAGATTAGCTCCTAAATGATCCATTTTACCTATGTTAGCTTTAAAATGACCCATTTCACCTAGGTTAGCTCCAAAATGACCCATTTCACCTAGGTTAGCTCCAAAATGACCCATCTTACCTAGGTTAGCTTATAAATGATCCAGTTTATCCAAGTTAGCTCTAAAATGACCCAATTTACCTAGAGTAGCTCCTAAACGATCCATTTCACCGAAATTAGCTCTTAAATGATCCAGTTCACCTAAGTTAGCTCAAAAATGATCCATTTCACCTTAGTTAGCTCAAAAACGTGGCATTTCACCTTAGTTAGCTCATAAATGACCCATTTCAACTAAGTTAGCTCATAAATGATCCATTTCACCTAAGTTAGCTAAAAAACGATCCATTTCACCTTAATTAGCTCAAAACGATCCATTTCACCTTAGTTAGCTCATAAACGACCCATTTCAACTAAGTTAGCTCATTAATGATCCATTTCACTAAGTTAGCTCATAAATGATCCATTTCACCTAAATTAGCTCAAAAACGATCCCTTTCACCTTAGTTAGCTCAAAAATGATCCATTTCACCTTAGTTAGCTCAAAAACGATCCATTTCACCTTAGTTAGCTCAAAAACAATCCATTTCACCTTAGTTAGCTCAAAAACGATGCCCTTCACCTTAGTTAGCTCATAAACGACCCATTTCAACTAAGTTAGCTCATAAATGATCCATTTCAACTAAGTTAGCTCATAAACAACCCATTTCAACTTAGTTAGCTCATATATGATCCATTTCACCTAAGTTAGCTCATAAATGACATATACTTCTTGTTCTAGTCTTCTTCTTGTTCTATTCACCTATTTCTAACTTTCTTATTTACCATTTTGTAGATTTCACTCACTTCATGGAAGCTAGATTGCTATGATGGAGTGCTTGCTTTTTCTTTGCTAGAACTTTGCATTGTATCTAGCTTGCTATGATAGAACTTGCTATGTTGATGAAACTTTGCTATGTAATATGTATATGGAACAATGTGTATGGATGGAACTTGATGGAACTTGGTATGTTGATGAAACTTTGCTATGTAATATGTATATGGAATTATGTGCTGGCTATGTGATATGTTTGCTATTAAATATATCTATATATGTCATATATATTTGCTGTGAAAATTGTTGGATTAAAAAAACTGAAAAAAGAGACAATATGCAGGCTCTTTGCCGTCTGCCACCGATGGCAAAGAGGCCACGTGGCAGGCAACTGTGCTTCCTGGGAGGCTGAACAATTTGGTCAGTTTGCCTACAGTGGCTGACGGCAAAGGTTTTGCCGTCGGCGGCGGATGGCAAAGAGTAAAAACTTTGCCTACAGTGGTGGACGGCAAAGGCCTGCCGTGTAGTGACGTCGGCTGACATCATTCGGCAGACGGAAAAGGCCTTCCGAAGTTTGCCGTCAGCGGCGGACAGCAAAGGCCTGCCGTTTACCACCTAACGGAGTAACAGCGCATTTATTGCCGTATGCACTCTTTGCCGTCCGCTGCTGATGCCCCTTTGCCTTCAGCCGCCCGAAGCAGACGGCAAAGTAGCTCTTTTCCGAACCTTTCTTTGCCGTCCCCTTTTGCCATCCGCGGCAGACGGCAAAGACCTTTGCCGTCAGCCATCCATGCCTTTGCCGCCTGCCGTGGCAGATGGCAAAGTAGCTGATTCCTGTAGTGATCTTCATTCATTTTCCAATTCTTCCCGGTGTTTCTTTATCTTTTCTTTGTTCATTTTCAATTCTTACGGTGGTTCGTTCAAGAGTTCTCTTTCTTGGTTATCATATCAATTCATTCGTTCTTTCCAATCCCACCGGTGGTTTCATCAAGACCTATTCAAGTTTGCGCTATATCTTTCTTGACCCTTTCAATGAGAATGAGTAGTATGCCAAATCCATTGTGTGTCATCAATTTAATTGATGAAGGATAAGAATAATGTAATTCTTATTCTTCTTCATCGAGTAAATTCAAATCCTTATTCCAGAGGTTCATCAAAATTCTCGGTTTCAATTGTTTCATCTTTCTTTTCCGGAGTTCCAAGTTTTCCGCATTATCACATCGCGAAGCCCCATCTAAATCATCGCAAGGCTTCAACCTGTGTTTTCAACTTCTCTTTCTTTTTGGTCAATTTTTTTACCGGATTTCTTCATGGAGGCTACATGGTGGTTCGTCAAGGATTCTTTTCATTCTTCAATTGGTCTTCAAGATTTCTCTTGAAGTTATGATCCGCCAAGCTACGCAAAGATTAAACATGGTGCTCAACACATGTTTTGTTTTGAGGAGTTCAAGCATTCTTTGCATTCCAAAGTGCAATTCTTTTTCTCTTGTCTCTTGAGGTGGTGTTATGTCATTCTTGACAATTTCCCTTCGTGTTTCATGATTCACAAGTTGTCCGGAATTACATATTTTAAACCCATCATTTTTAATTCATTCATGAGATCCTTTGCAACACATCAATCTCTTCATTGGAGTTATCTTGGGTTATATTTCACCTGAAGCTTTCCCTAAGGATTGTTTCTATTTATGGTGCTTATAAATGACCCAAGTTCTTCATTTATCCTCCCAGTGAAATAAGTTTCTCGTCTCCTTGTTCATATCAATCCAATCTATTGTTTTTTGTGGCAGAATTCCACCTCAGTTTTGAGATGTTTTCCATAAGCCCACTATAAGCTTATTCGTTTCGTTGTTAGTTTTTCCAACAACTCCATTTTAACCTTCTTAGAGTGCTTTCCTAGTTCATTTGTGGCAGAAGTTGTCATTTTCTTCTTCGTCCCTTTATCCCAACGATCTAGCTTCTATTCGTTCATTCCAGAGGCATTGTGATGTTGCACTCTTCGACCCATCATCCCATTTTTGTCAAAGATCATGTTCTTTCTTTTGCTTATCCATCTCCAACCGGAGTGTTGTGCCCTCTTTTCAAGATCTTCCCATTCTGTCAAGTTTTTGCCTCCATTCTCAACCGGAGTGCTGTCTAAAATCTTTCTCACCCATTGTGCCATTCTTTCAATAGTTCAGAGGCAGTGTGTTGTGGATTTCATCAAGTATCCTCTCATCTTGTCAAGTTCATGTTCAATTCCGTCCATTTACAGTCAGAGTGCTGTCCAAATTATATCATTCTTATTCCTTCTCTATCTTGTTTTAACCGGAGTGTTGTGTCTATCATTCCTCTTCTAACCGGAGTCTCATCCAAGTGCTTTCATTTTGCCAAGTTCATATTATTGCCTTCCATTTCCAACCGAAGTGTTGTCGTAACTGATCTTTATCGGTCCTTGTACATCTCATTTCATCTGGAGTGCTTGCATGTACTTCCTGTCCATTGCAACACTTTTTCTTATGTCTTTCAACCTACAAGGTTCTAGTAATGTTCCTTGTTCCTCTTTTCTAACGGAGTGTTTTCAACTTCGTTCTTCTCTGTTGTATTCTTTTCTTGAAATTGTTAAACCTCTCAAGGTTAGTGGTTTCACTCATTTGTCAAAGAAGCAACTTAGTTTCACCTCTTCTCTTCCTCTTCCGTTTCCCTCCGGTGCGATCCTAGATCTCGGGACGAGATCCTCTTATAGTGTTGGACTGTTATAACGCACCGAGACCGTTGCGCCAAGTGTCTTCCAGTTATTCGCTGTTGTTGCCTTGTCATTCGCTTGCGTGTTGCATCTTGTCATGTCATCATCCGCATTTCATCTGCATGTTTCTGAAACTTGCATACGTCCCGGTCTCCCCGTTCCTTCCGTTGTCCGTTCTGAGCCCAGACACACTTGCACGCGCCCGCGGCATGTCCGAAATATTATTTTATAAGTGGCCGGAAAATGTTCTCGGAATGGGACGGAAGTTGGCGTGCGGTCTTATTATAGTGTAGATAGACCGCCTGTCAATTTTCATCGCATTCGGAGTTCGTTTGATTCCCCAACGGATAACTATAGCAGCAATATAGTCAGTCTTTTCATCGGATGTTTTCGATCTCCGGAAACCGTGCCGAGCTACATCTCTCCCCTCTCCTCTCAGCCCAACCCTTCTACACAGCCCATTACCTAGCCCATCTAACCCCTTCCCTGTCGACCGGTATGTCCGATCTCGATCGGAGGGTCCGAAAACCCCCAATACCCACCTAAACCCTAGCCCCTTCCTATTTAAGCAGCCCCCTTGCCATTTTGGGCATCCCTAGCCCCTAAACCTACCCTAACCCTCCTCCCACCTGCAGCCGCCGCCCCCTCTTTGCATTCCGTGCCCGGCCACCCTTCCTCCGCCACTTGGCGCCGCCCGACTCGCTAGCACCGCCCCAGCCACCACCAAAGCCACTGGGAGGGCACCACATGCCCCGCCAGCGCCTCCCTCCAGCCGCCACGGCCTGCCAAACCCAGATCTGGCCCGGGGAAGCCCATCGGGGCCCGCCCTGAGCCCAAGCAGCGCCGCCGCTCCCGCAGGAGCTCCTCCCGATCCCACAGCTCCACCTAGCTGCCTCCTTGCCGCCGCCTTCAGCCGGCTTCGCCGGAGCACGCCACACCATCCGCCGACGACCTCGACCCCAGGCCGGACCTCCCTCCGCCACCCTCTCCTTTCTTCTCCCTCCATCCTCTGCTCACTCTCCTCTCCCCTGTACTGTCCTCCTCACCGCCATGGAGCTCCCCGACTGCCGCCGTTGACTAGTCATGTGCTCCGCCGCCTTGCCGCGAGCTGGTGTCGGATCCAGCCGGGAGACAGGCGGATCCATCCATCCCCGTCGACCCTTGGCCTCCCCTGCTCACCTACGCCACTGCCTCATCATGGACCGCCGTCGGCGTCCCTGCCTTGACCTCTCTCCAGTGAGCACCTCGACCCGTTGACCTCGAGCACCCGCCTCCAGCGCCATCGTGGGCCGGTGCCACCCAAGGCCCAGCGCACTCCTCCTCAACCGGCCTACCTCCTCCACCGACCGGGCCTTGACCCAGGGTGAGCACCCGCCGTCTGTATGCTCCTGTTGGGCCAGCTGGATTCGACCTGACTCATGTTTTTTTCCCGCAGAGCGATTTACTAATTATCTAGGACTTTGGCAGTTTTACAGAAAAGACCTTCATGTACATGCATATCCTAACTCACAAATCATGCATCGGTTTAAAATGTTTTATATATGTAACTTGCTTAGAATTTTGTCTAGTTTCATAATATGCAACTTTCATGCATGTTAAAAATGTTAAAAATGTTGATTGTTTAAATTTTCTTCAATAACTTGCTAAAATGATTTATTTCATAACTAATTAACCCGTAGCTCAGTTTTAAATAAACTTTATATGTAAATGGGGTAGAAAAATGCATAGATTAACATGGTGCACTCATCTTGCATGTTTAACAACTCTAAAAATATGGTTTAGGGCAGAACAGTACCAAATCCATAAATTGCATATGAGGTTTTTCCGGGATTGTTGTTTGTTATTTCCGACCTCTTTTAAACTTGCCTAAATATTTAGTTCACTTATGCCTCACCTCTTGCCATGTTAACCAACATTTAATATTGATAAGTACATGACCAAGAGAGAACTAAATAAGTCATGTGGTGTTTCGTCAATATGCAACTCGTTGCATATTGAGCTCCACTTAACTTGTAGTTTTGTTTGTGCACTTTGCCATGCCATGCCTCTTTAAACCGGACATGCATCATACTTGATTGTGCATGATGCCAAGTTATGCTTGTTGGTTTACCATCTTGTCTGCTCCTTTCCGGTTTTGCTTCTTCTTGTTAGTTCCAGTAACGTCGCTTTTGTCAGGATCCGTTCGACTACGTCCCTTTGCCTTCTTCATGGACTCTTTCTTCTTCCCCGTGGGATCTCAGGCAAGATGACCATACCCTTGATATCACTTCAATCTTTGCTTGCTAGTTGTTCGCTCTATCGCTATGTCGTTCTACCTACCACTTGTTATAGCATGCCTCCCATTTTGCCATGTCAAGCCTCTAACCCACCTTCCTAGCAAACCGTTGTTTTGCTAAGTTACCGCTTTTGCTCAGCCCCTCTTATAGCGTTGCTAGTTGCAGGTGAAGTTGAAGTTTGTTCCATGTTGGGACATGGATATGTTGAGATATCACAATATCTCTTATTTTAATTAATGCATCTATATACTTGGTAAAGGGTGGAAGGCTCGGCCTTTTGCCTGGTGTTTTGTTCCACTCTTGCTACCCTAGTTTCCGTCATACCGGTGTTATGTTCCTTGATTTTGCGTTCCTAACGCGGTTGGGGTTATGGGGCCCCCTTGACAGTTCGCTTTGAATAAAACTCCTCCAGCAAGGCCCAACCTTGGTTTTACATTTGCCTACCAACATATAACTTTCCCTTGGGTTTTCGCGAGCCCGAGGTTCATCTCTATTTAACCCCCCCAGGGCCAGTGCTTCTCTAAGTGTTAGTCCGAACTGAGTAGACTGCGGGGCCACCTCGGGGAAACTTGAGGGCTGGTTTTACTCGTAGGATGTCTCATCCGGTGTGCCCTGAGAAAAAGATATGTGCAACTGCTATCGGGATTTGTCGGCACATTCGGGCGGTCTTGCTGGTCTTGTTTTAGCATTGTCGAAATGTCTTGTAACCGGGATTCCGAGTCTGATCGGGTTGTTCTGGCAGAAGGAATATCCTTCGTTGATCGTGAGAGCTTGTGACGGGCTAAGTTGGGACACCCATGCAGGGTATAAACTTTTGAGAGCCGTGCCCGCGATTATGTGGCAGATAGGAATTTGTTAATATCTGGTTGTAGAGAACTTGACACGTGACCTAATTAAAATGAATAAACCGCGTGTGTAGCCGTGATGGTCTCTTTCCCGTGGAGTCCGGAAAGTGAACATGGTCTTGTGTTATGCTTGAACGTAAGTAGTTTCAGGATCACTTCTTGATCACTTCTAGCTTCTCGACTGTTGCGTTGCTTCTCATCTCGCTCTTATTTGCGTATGTTAGATACCATTTTGCTTAGCGCTTGATGCAGCTCTAGCTCACTATCTCATCCTACCCATAAGCTTAAATAGTCTTAATCTCACAGGTGTGAGATTGATGAGTCCTTGTGACTCACAGATACTTCCAAATAGTTGCAAGTGCCGATGATACCAGTGCAGGTGGCGCAACCGAGCTCAAGTGGGAGCTCGATGAAGATCTTGGTCGTTGTTTTGTGTATTTTCCAGATCATCAGTAGTGGTGCCCAGTTGGGACGATCGGGGATCTAGCATTTGGGGTTTATCTTCCTTTTCTGTTGGTTTTGACCGTAGTCGGTCTTTGAGTGTATTTGGATGATGTATGATTTATTTATGTATTGTGTGAAGTGGCAATTGTAAGCCAACTCTTTATCCCTTTCTTATTCAATAGATGAGATTGTGTGAAGATTACCCCTCTTGCGACAAAACCACCATGCGGCTATGCCTCTAAGTCGTGCCCTAACACGTGGGAGATATAGCTGCATTGTGGGTGTTACACGTGTGTGTCGTAACGACCTGGAGGGCGTAATTTCTCCATAATTTAATTGCTGCTATTTCAAATTGTACTGGATTTGAATTTGAATTTTAATGTATGCTACAGCTTTATTCATATCCATCAGGTTCAAACAACCAATGCATTATTCGATTCATAGGTACATATGTTCAAGAATTACATAAGAACCAAATAAAGAATGATGAACCACAGTTGTATGCTTGTACTATTAAAGACGGTAAAGAAAGAGGTGAAATACATTATGGCTGTTGAACAAGGTGAAGTGGAATGCCCATATTGTGCCTTCCTCCATGCAGAAGGCGTGCACGACTCTAGTCCAACCCCTTCTGATGGTCAACCGCCCATACTTCACGGTCTGCATGAAAACATCTGGATAATCATCGTGTTCTGGTAGAAATACTTTAACCATTGCATGCCCTCCAATCATGTAGTTTGAGAGGTAATATTGAGTAAACTGCTTTGGCAACCATTACAAAGGAAAAAGATTCAGACATTGTCATCTAACACAACTCTTTACGGGCAGTAAAAAGAAGGCTACAGAGCTCTTACTTACCATCCCGCGGTTCGTTGTTGTCTTGGATGAAGTGTAAACAAATAGTTTAATTTCCATCTTTGGACCCATTTTACTCACAATCTTTATCAGCTTCCTCACTTGATGTTGGTTCATCGATATCTCATTGCCCCATACGCAGAAAGGGTCGACACGCGGATCTTCACCAATGAGATATGTACCTAAAAGCACCAAGTTAATATTAGAAGCTAAACAGTAATTGCACAATGGTGTAGTACAACACTCTTTTGTAATACTCCCTCCGTTCCTAAATATTTGTCTTTATAGCGATTTCAACAAGTGGCAACATAGGTAGCAAAATGAGTGAATCTACACTCTCAAATATGTATATATACATCCGTATGTGGTAGTCCATTTGACATCTCTAAAAAGACAAATATTTAGGAACGGAGGGAGTATCTTATAACATCCAATATACTCACATATTAGATGAATTAACATCTTATATTATGGGCCAGAAGGATTTTAGTACATTCTTACAAATTATTGGCTGATTAACTGCTGGTGTATCCATGGTTACAGTTAGTTTGAGCTAGTTCGGGCTCGAATAGCCCTAAAGTATATGTAAACATGAGGGCTAGTTTGAGCTAGTTGCATCTATAACCCACCCAAAAAACTATCCAACCTAAGAGGTGCTAATTGGAGCTATCTCTCCTAGTGCATTTATTGTCAATCTAACCCTGCCATCCAAACAACTCTTTGGATGGAGTTAGTTCAGGGTTAGTCATAAGCTAGAAATTAACTCTAACCTCTAGCTAAGTTGAGTATCCAAACATGGTTGTGTCGTTGTTGCTGCTGCTGCTCTTCTGCGTATATCTAGACATCATTAGAACATTAATGTAACACCCTTCCTTGTTGCTATGTAGCCTAGGATTACATATTTAGACATTAAGTACAGTGCATGTTGCTATGTAGCCTCAGATATATTACATATGGCCCTAGTTAACCTAACGATAAATGGGTTGCAGATATATTTAGTTAAAAGTCTGATTCACCGATTAGTTCCTTATCAGCCCCCGGCCTATATGGTACCAGCTATCGATATCCTGAACAGTGAGCGGATATAAGCCATGGGATGAAACTAACCTTAATGGAAAACAACAGTCGTTCCCAAAATTGTCTTGTGTAGGTACATCGAGAAGCATGTTAAGCACAACACGCTAAACATCAACCAAAATTATCCATGGCAGACAAAATAATCTCCAAAAGATAGCTTCAGTGTGCATGTTTAAGCATGCTAGTAAAGCAAAACAAGTGGAAACATGTGTTAACTGCAACAGGCCTAACATTTAACAACAAGCAAACATATTCATTCAAACTGGTATTGTGTCGGTCTAAGTACACTTCTTATTTTTAAATAAAAATGGAAAATCATGTTAACTACAAGATGCAGCAACCGAATGTAGCCATTCATAGTGGTATTGTTGAAACTGGTACTGATGAAATTGAACTACACAGTTCATACTTGCACATATAGAACATCACGTTGTGAATAACTGGAATAAATAAGGCATACTACGAACAACCAAAGATAGCATTTCAAACTGGACATATGCTAACTACAAACAACCGAACAATCAAAAAACTTTAAAAGAGGCATATGCTAGCTATAACAGGCTTAACAACAAGCAAATATATGCATTCCTATTGGTATGTTTAAAACTGGATTGATGAAATGTACTACACAGTAAATAATTGCACATATAGAGCATCACATTGTGAACAGCTGAAATAAACAAGGCATACTGCAAACAACCAGATATAGCAATTAAAACTGAACATATTTTCACTACACTACAAAAGGAACTCAACAAAACAAATCATGGGTTTCCCCTGTGAAGAGGCATGGCAAAACAAATCATGGGTTTCCTCACTTGTCACAGATGGGCTTGTTCCCATGGGAAGAGCACGGACCCTAGATGCACTCTATGTTGTCGCAGATGGGCTCCTTCCCCTTGGAAGAGCACGGCTGTAGGGTGCCCTCCTTGATGTCACAGACGGGCGCTTTCCCCTTGGAAGAGCAGATGGGCTCTTTCCCCTTGGAAGAGTCGGAGAGGGTGCCCTCCTCGTGGTCACCATCAATGAGGTCTGACTTGGAATCTATGGATCCCAAGCCAGCGTCGCAAAACGTGTCCTTCAGAAATGACAAAAGGGGCTCGATGGCGATGTAGGATAGAAAATTGTTGATAGCGGGCCAGATGAGATTAGCGGCGGGGTCGTGGATGAGATCGACAGTGATTGAACCCGAGGGGTTGGGGGTGGGCCACTTAACCTGTGACATACCCCGCCTCAGGCCGTCGCTGTCGATGACCTCGATGTCGTATCCGGCGGCCGAGACATGCCCACATACTCTAGCCCGCTGCTTGAGTGCCTGCCGCCAGTAATGGTCGTCAGCTTCCTCGGCGACTTCGGGCAAAGAGAACGCGATACACCTCTTTTGGGCCAGTCACTCCTCGAGCTCCATGGGAAGCGTAGCCAAGCTTAGGCTACGGCACTCTGGAGTGGGGAATGGGGATGGGGATCTGTGGGAAAGGGGGTGTTTGGCAGGCATCATCTAAGAAACTCAGGGCGTCCTAGGTATGGAGATCAGTGGGTAAGCTGCACGGGCAAACCGGAAGATGTTGACAATGGAGGCCTTGCGGCAGCGGCAGCGGCGGGGATCTTGCTAGGGTTTCGAGCAAGGGAGGGGTGTGTGTGTGCGCGCGCACGCCCGAGGAGGTTTTGGTGTGTGTGTGTGTGTGTGTGGAGGGGGGGCGGGGCGTGTTTGAGGAAATGACGCGGGTACTGAAAATTTTACTACGCGGGAGTCAAATGCGGGAGCGAAATGTCGGGGCTATTGAAAATTTTGATGATAGTGCATCGCACACGGTCCGAAGATAACAACCATGTGTTACGAAACAAAAAAACCCTCGAGGCAGGCAGATATTTTCTAGGGATGCAAGCAGGATTGGGAACAAGAAACATCACACATGGTCTGGAGATAAAAACCGTGTGTTATGAAACAGGAAAACCCTCGAGGCGGGCAGATATTTTCTAGGGATGCGGGCGGGATTGGGAACAAGAAACATCGCACACGGTCCGGAGATAACAACCGTGTGTTATGAAACAAAAAAACCCTCGAGGCGGGCAGATATTTTTGAGAGGGGGAGCCTCGTGGAGCCCAATGTACTGTGCGGATGTGTGCGTGACAGGGGCACCATCGTGGCACATGGTTAGTTTGAGTGAACCGTGTCTGTTGCGTCATCTGACTTGTCTAATGTTCATAAATTTGGTGAAAAATGACGCGGGAGAGGGTCAAAACACGAACACACTTGCATGTGGACCAAATTTATGTATGAAAAGGGTGGTTTGATTTTCAAATACCAAATGCAACTTCGATGTGGCACCTATCTCGCAAAGCGCACGGTATTGCTTGCCCCACCCCCCACCCCCCCCTCGTGTCGGCACGAAGGGAATCCTAAGCTATGAATGCATGCCCCTCCCCCCCCCAAACGAGGTTCACCTAGCAAAGTGTGAAGTACCTAGCAGCACCCCTCCTCCCTCATGTCGGCACGAAGGGAATCC
>NC_041386.1:205819018-205863690 GCF_002162155.2 Triticum dicoccoides | reverse complement strand
CAAAGTGCGAAGTAGTAACCCCCCCCCCACACACACACACACTTTTAGTCGGCGGTCCAGAGAGGCATATCTCACCAAGATGGATCGTAAAATGGACCAAGAATAATCCACCTTGGTCGTACAACCTCTATCTTGTTGTTGGTCAAAGTGATGGACGTCCATGCAACCCCGGAGATGGGCTAGCTCGCCAATAATCACGCAAGTAGCTAGTCCCCGAAGATAACCACTGCATGCGTGTGGCCCAAACATATGTATGGAGAGGTGTGTTTTTGAGTAACAATGGAACAACTTTGATGTGGCACCGTGATTTCAAACTAGAAATCCCCACACTGAGTGAGGGTTAGGTTGACGATGCATATGTATGTTAGACCACACTTCAAGCCAACGGCGGGGATTCATGCATGCATGTGTGCATAGTATATGCGCTCAAACTTAAGGTCTGAATCTCACCAAGACCTACACTAAGATAACACAAACCAAATGAAGAATCCGCCATGGTAACCTATCTTGTTGTTGGTCAATGTGATCATGGATATCCACATGGGCCCACGAATATATAGGCTTGTCATCGATAACCACGCGAGGGAGTGTACGGTTCGAAGGCAACCAATACATGCATATGTATGGAGGTGATGCGTGCATGCATGTTTGAATACCATTTCATAACATTGATGTGGCGTGTGCGTCAAAAATCGTACACTAGCTCCCCACATAGAGCGAGATCGGTTCATGACGTGTCATTGTACTAGCCACTTCGACTCAATGGGAGGGATTCATGCATACACATGCATGTGTGTGTGCTCAAACTGTATCATGCATGTCATCCCAGAGCACGACCTATATATATACTGTATTACAAGCAAAAATAATAATCCCCTCCTAAGTCAAATTAACCTCTCTTGTTGTCAGACAAAAAGTAGTGATGGACCAAGCAGGCCCATAGATGGAAAGCATCGATATCGTTGATAACCGCTTAAGTGGGTGCGAGAGGACAACGACCACCGCTTTGCCTGTGGGCCAAACATATATATGTTGAATACCCAAAATGCACAACTTTGATGTGCCACATGCCTCAAAAACCGTAAACCATGCACCCACACAGAGCGAGGTTCATGAAGCGTACTACATATGATGGTCCCCTTCCCCCCTCTTCACCGCATACTATATGCTCCTGCCGTAATATGTACAACCCAAAAGAATCCTCATCGATGGTGAAATTAAGTAGCCTCTCCCGATGTAGGTCAAAGTGATGCATGCATGCATCAATGATGGCCTCGTGGGCCCATAGATGGAAGTGTCACACGTGAGTGTCCTAGCTAGGATAACCACTGCGTGCATGCATGTGGCCCAAAGAGGTGTTGTGTGATGTTTGAATAGCCAATTTCACAATTTTGATGTGGCACATGCGTCGGAAACCAAAAAGTCCCTACACTGAGTGAGGTGTACTTGTTCATGGACACGTACGTATAGTATATATGCTAGTCCCCTCCCACCTCTTCAACGCATACTGTATACCACCATAACACAAACAAAAAAGATTCTACCTTGTTGGTCAAATTAACCTCACTACTGGATGTTCGTCAAAGTGATGGACGACGACCTCGCGGGCCCACAGAAAACATCACACGCGAGTATCGAGTGTCGTGTAGGACAACCATCGACTACATGTGGCCAAAACATGTATGTATGAATGGGTTGTGTAATGTTTTAAATAAAGATTTCACGACTGATGTGGCACCGGCCTGCCTAACAAAACGGCCAACCCACACGGTGGCTCACAACTCGTAGTGTACTGCGAGCCACCCGCCACCCCCAGACGCACACACCCACACACACACACCGTGAATCCACCGCAACTATGATGCATGTTAAAATAATTATCCCACGGTGAACATATGTTACCAAAGGAGGGACGTTTTAATTTTGAAAAAATCAAAGAGATCATTAAGACGTTTTAGTACATTAATTGATTGATTTTCTACAGGTATAATGTGCAAAAATCAAATTTGAGTTACATGCACACGTGACAGTGCACCTAAATGGATTGCAAAAACACATGTGTCTCACAGCTGGGTGCATGTTTACTCCCCATGCAACAAATTTCAAACATTGAGAATCTTGATTTTTAAATTCTAGTACATCCAAAACTTATTTGAAGTTCATGAAACTTATTGTGTTTTCATATGGACACCAATACAAAGTGGAATTGTACTTTTTTGTCAAATTTGAGACCAGTTTTGATGTAATCTTTATCGAATTACAAACGGGAGATTATTAATAATTAGGCACCAATATCCCAAACGGATTATTTATTCGAACCGTGAGCGTTAGACCAACAATGGATATGTGCCATGCTTCGGTTAAGCAATAAAGCGGCAGCATTTATCATCCAAATAGAAAAACAATATACGTGCCACCGCGCGACCCGTGTGGCGTGCGAGCGGGCATGAGTTGGCGGGACGCATGCGAGCAGTCCGCCATGCAGGCAGACGGGGAGGCTTGTGTTCAGGTGTGTGAATTGACGGAGGCGTGCTCAGTGCGTGGTGTCATCGGGAGGCATGCGAGTTGCTGTGTGAAACTTTGGTAGGCATGTCGGCAGTCCGGTGCGCAGGCTCACCGGGGAGGCGAGCCATCGGTTTGACCGCTGCCCGCCTCTCTCCCACAACTCCCACTACTCCATATTAATGGTGCGTCCGAGCGGCCGCACCCCCATCCTCGCCACACACACACAATCCTCTCTCTCTCTCTCCGCTTGCATCCTTGACACCGCTCTCGGTCCTCAAAGCCGTCAGTGCATGAGGATGCCGCCGAAGCGCCCCATCGGAGGGAGTGGCTACGCCGGGGCTACTAAAGCACCGGAGCACAGCATGGAGATGGAGACAGAGGTTGCCGTCACCGCCAGCGAGTTATCGCTGCACCCTGACATCGTCGACGGCATTGAGCTTCCACAGCCGGAGGCGGAGTTCCACACCGACTCTGGTGACGACCCCGGCGACGACTCCGACAACCACTCTGGCGACGACTCCAACGACCACTCCAGCGATGACTCCAACGATGACAGACAGCTGGTTAGTCATCTATACTCATTTATGTGTCAAATAGATCAGAAGGTTTCTACGGTTACTCCTGCCTCCCCCTTTTTGGAATATAAATCCTATGGTTATGTTCTCCCAATCCATGAAATCTAAGTAAGTTTGTTAGATCTGTGTAGTGTATTGATTGTTTGATTGGTACAAGTGATAAGTGATTAGTTGTTTCATCTATGCAAATGATTTCTGCTAGTAATCCGACTAGGGTTAGTGTTCGTGCTAATAATTCCTAGCCATGACATGGCAATTGATTTTGAATGACCTACATATGTTTATGCCATTATTTTCTTCAAGATTGGTCTGTACATAGACGACTATGCTTAAAGATCGAACATAATCTCTAGATATGTATAAACAAATAGCCATAAATTCCTAATCCTACTCCACGACATGTAATCATTGATTTGATGGCAAATTTGTTTTACTATTTGTATAGGTGTTGTCTGACGATGTGGATAGCGAGGATGAAGATGTCCAGAGGAGGTACAAGAGGCAAATCCTGATGGAGCTTTATGCGGGAATGCATAACAGGTGTATTAGGACCTGGAACGGCGACTATCGATGCCCATTTTGCAACCACAAGCTTCATGACGCGTATCTAAGTGTTCTGGCGCATGCAAGAGGACAGGACGTTGGCTCCTTCAAGCAAAAGTATTCTCGCAGGATGGTGCATGGCGCGTACGCCGAGTACCTGGAGAAGCTTCAGGATCGTGCCGACATGTGAGATGAGATGTGGGATGGATCGAACTATGTATGCTTGAGTATGCTTAATGACGGTTGAACTATATACTTATGGTTGAACTATGCTTATGTACGTGTACGCTTATTATCTATGTTTGAGTATGTTTAATCTATGTTTACTTATGTCTAACCATGGGATATGGATGCAACCAGTTCGGTTGATGGAATGTACCTCTGTCTTGGTTTATTGGTCCCCTTTGTAATTTGTGTTAAATTTTGACGAAAGGTTTAAGTGACAAAATGTTAGTGCAGGTCAGCAAAAGTTATATTGTTGGATGGGTATTTGAGCATATTGTTCAATGATATAATTTTGGTGACATGCATAAACATTTCTTAGTTAAATATTTGGTCAAAATTACAAAGGGGGACCAATAAACTAGGACGGAGGTAGTACGTCAATCACACACGGTTCCCAAAATTGGAACCGTGTGCAATGACTTTCATTTTGCATGTTGCGTCAATCACACACGGTTCGCTCTAGCAAACCGTCGCCTCCAAAATTCTTTGTGGGACAGAAAACCCTCACCACCCAATTCAAAAAAGAAAAAAGAAAACCCTCACCATGCCCACGTCAGAAAAACCCTTACCCCGCCCACCACCCCCTCCGGCCCCCATTCACACCTGCACAAGCTCCTCCACGTCTATGCCAAGGCACCGCCTATCGCGGCGGTAAACACATAGCTCGACGCCTTCCGCCGCCGCCAGGCTGCCGACAAAGCCCACCGCATTTCGCCACTTTCGCTTGCCGCCGGCTATCTCCATCGACTTTCTCGACGCTGCTCGCGGTCGACCCAGCTCCGCTCGGTTGGGGAATCTGCCGTAGTGAGGGTTCTTTCTCATGGACGACAAGATAGCTAATTTAATGAGATATTATCTCATCTCTTATCCCAGTTCATCTGCCTCCTTTAATCACCCGGCGGAAATCTCCATGAATTCATTTTTATTCCAGCTGTTTTGAGGGTTTACTTTCATTCATAGAATGTACAGTGCACCGACACATCACGACTTTGCGACCTCCGCCAGAGATTCCATCTCACCGTACCAGATAACTTGAGGACGCGCGTGGTATGTTCAGTCTCACCCTAAATTGGTTGGCATGGCCTACTTTCTAGAACATATTCTAAGTATGCTACAATTGGATAAAAGGTGTCACATGCACCATATGCGTCAAAGGGGATTTTTCCCCTCTTCTTTCTATATTAGGCAAATTAATGATGTATTGTTCTTTCGATTACTCTCATATTTCCATGACATCATGTTTACCCTATCTATTTAATTATAGATTTTTGTCCTTCAGTTTCAACTGATGTACATTTCTTTTAATTTGGGCCCATATTTGCATGTTACCATATTTTATTTAATAACCCTACCATTTTCTGCAGCGCATCCCTTGCTATGCAACAGATTATGTAGTGCACAATCTTTCCCTTTACATAGATCAGGAGTGCACGGATGTCATACTACACACAAACCATGGATTTACAATCGTTGCTACTGTAAGACTTGATGAACGTGGTGACTCCTATTTTGGCACTGGCTTTTGGAAAGAAATTTCTAAGTTTTATGTACTAAAAGCTGGCACTAAAATTGCACTGCACATAAAAGGGCGTGGTAATGAGATATATGCTAACTTCCCCGACAAAAACATCCATACAGACTTTGTTCGAAGTAAGTTCTCTTTTCAACTATCTGCATGTTGACTTACCCAGCAATGTCAAATGAATTGTGTAGTATTTAAGCAACCAACTGTTATTCCCTTTTCTTACTATATTCCTACCTAATAACTTCTAGTTACCAATACACTTTTCTATTGCTCTGTTTTAACTAAATATTCCTTGTACTCCCATCTCTATCAGAAAGCGCCGCTGACAAGGAGACTCTGGAGGTGGAGAACAGCGCTGCCAACAAGCGGAGGTGGGGCGAGCTAGAACCACAAGCGACTCCAGCAGGCCTAGACTTCATCAGCAGCCTCCCCGATGATATGTTGACAGTCATCATCTCCTCCTCCCAATCAAATATGGGGCACGGACAATCGTCCTTTCCCGATGGTGGCACCCCCTAAGGAAGTCCAGCCCTCTCGACACCCACGAGCTCTGCCATGGCTATCGCCAAAGCTTGGATGCGCTCTCCAAGATCCTCGGCAGTCACCTTGGCCCAACCAGAGGCCTTAGAATGGGCAAGTTTTGTTCCAACGGCAAGGACCGAGCCAAGCTTGACGACTGGTTCCAATCCCCCGCCCTAGATCAGCTCGAGGAGCTCACTTTTGATGATGGGCATATGCGGTCACTGCCAATGTCCGCACTCTGCCTCACGCCCACGTTGCGCGTCGCCAAGTTTAGGAACTGCCATCCCCTCTTAATGATGCGCCCGCTCTTATTCTACCATGACTGAAGCACCTCGAGCTCGTCGACGTCTGCCTCTCAAACGGTGACATGAAGCTCCTGCTCCATGGCTATACTGCACTCGACTACCTTCGTCTTCAGGCGATCAATGGGTTGAGTACCTTCCACATCACCTCCATGACTCTCCGGACTATTTACGTCTGTTGCTGGTGCAGCAGCAAGACATCACAAGATGTGTACCATGGAATGGTCATTGAGGACACACTTGTGCTTGAGAGATTACTTGTAGTTGATCAAGAAGGTCCAACAAGAATCAATGTCATTTCTGCGCCGATATTGACAGTGTTGGGCTACTCGTCTGATGAATAGTCTGAACTTGTTATTGGATCCACACCCGTTCAGGTACAACAGCCGCCTTCTACCTCTCCTTCTACAAATTAACATTATTTCTAATTTTGAAGATGTTTGTTTGTCTGTCATTCAGAAAATGATTCCGACAAGCTTGACCCCAAAACTGCGCACAATGAAGGTCTTGGCACTAGAATCTGTCGGCCCCAAACTGGAGCAAGTTGTCAGTTTCCTGAGATGCTTTCCGTGCCTGGAGAAGCTATATATCGAGGTGATGTTCCTTTCCTGTTAAATGCTAACCATAAGGGAGTTCAATTTGTGACACCTTTTTCCAAGTTAACAATGACAATGTACTACGATTTCTGAAGGATTCTTTTGGAGGATTTCAGTATATACATGTTCCACCCCCCCCCCCCATATGGTTACAATCAATAAGCATTTCTCCTTTGGATTCATATGTATTAGTTCTCTTAGGGAACTTTTGATCCACTCCAACCTCTTGTGAAGAAGGCTACATTTTTCTAGAATGTAATCAAATGCCCATGTCAATCATGTCAGATCGAAGATGGCATGTTAGTGCATTTTAGAAAACCTGCAAACCAAGTAGGCATGTAGTAATGTTCAAAACTGCATGTAGGCACTAACACGTTTTCTTCTTTTGCAGATAATATTAGGCCCAGTGGTGAATAATGTGATACAATATAACAATCACGTTGAATGCCTAGATCTGCATCTCTCAGAAATTACTTTGAACTCCTACCGAGGCACCTTACCAGAGATTATATTCGCCAGGTTCTTTGTTCTCAGAGCAAGGGTGGTGAAGGAAATGAGGTTTGCCCTACATTTATTTCGCACAAATGAATGGTTTGTTGATCAGCGCCGGCTCCTGCGGCAGAATGGAATAGGCTCCAAAAATGAGAAATTTCATTTTGGAACTTCAGATGACAGAGTAATCGGAAGTCATCGTGTCAACCCCATACATGACTTCTTAGTGGTTGAACCCTTTACAAAAATTGTGAGGTTTCGAAACCAGACTTAGAAGTGGTAATATTAGTTTGAACCTCTCAGATATCCATGTTTAGCGGATCAGCGCAATCGTTTGTAGATGATGAGCTGAATTTCATTTCTAATATCAGTTTGAACCTTATAATCTTCGAATTTGAGCCATATAACTCTGGAATTTGAACCTTGTAATATTTCAAGCTTTTGTGGTACAATTGTTGAAATGGCATCGTATGAGACTCGTATATTGGTAGCACTATTTTGACCTTAATATGCAATGGTCTTAGATTTTATTAACCATTGTGGAATCCATTTACCATGTCAATCTCACAACACATGATCTGTATAGCTAACTCGACTATGATCTTAGACATTATTGCACACAGTTAGTTTCTTCCACCATGTGCCCTATAGAGCGCAGAATTAATTATCGCACTCGCGTGTCAATCATCACCCTTCTGTAACCTTGACCTTATCACCCATGGGTAAACTTATGACCGAATTCATTCCACACACTTTGTTTTTAAAAAGCTTTTTGCTAATAAACGCCCACGATTTGTCCCTCTTCTAGCCGATGTGTGGCGAAACTAGCCGGGCGGGAACCTTGCGCGGTAGCACGGGAACAGGCTCACCGACGATACATTTGGCGCCTCTTTGAGCCCACGCGTGTGGTGCGGTGTTGTCAAGCATGCACTGAAATCCTCCGCTATGAACACCGTGACAAGACGTGATGATTACAAGTCGGCCGGCCCCCATTTATTATAGCGGCCAACCTTTCGATCGCGCGCCACCATTGCAAGAAGCACACCCACCACGAGGAATTCTTAGAGGGTATCCTGCGCGGCTCCAATGGCGCTCCGAGCGGCTGCCGACGACAAGCAGTAGTTCACCATGCGTGCCGTGGTGGACACCCACAGAAGGTTCATGGACCTCTTGGTGGTGTACACCAACGACCCTGTTTGGGTGGAGCACTCCATCCACATCATGGAGCTATTGCTTGCCAAGGAGAAGTACAAGGTGGTCGGGTTCGACCTCGAGTACACCCGCGCTCGTGTCGAGCGCCGTCGCCCAGATGTGCGTGCGCCACCACGTCCTCGTCAACCACTACTGCTTGGCCACAAGGCCTTGCGAGCATTTTGCTAGGTTTGTCAACAGCCCCCACTACATGTTCGCTACGGTGGACATCACCAATGATGTAAAGGCACTCGAGAATTCGGGCATCACCTGCCAGAATCTTGTCGACATCCAGGGCCAATACAAGATCTGGGGCAGCAAGGAGCATGAGAAGGACTCACTGGTTCACCTCGTCGAGGCCATCATTGACCCCTACTACATAAACATGAAGGATTCGTGCAACAAGGACAAGTGTGCCTGCTACTCGGCCTGGATGGAGAAACTCGACAAAGCTCACGTCGTGTACACGGCCAAGGAGGCATACATGAGCTACGACATGTACAGGCGGATCATTGACATGAGGAAGTGCCTCCTTCCCCAAAACAGCCAGGGATCAAGCCAGAAGCAGAGCAATGGCAAGCGTCGTCGCAACAATAAGTAGATGATTAGATCCTCATTTCTCCTACTTTAGTATGCATGTAATTGCTTACTTTGGTGTGTGGAAATGTTATGTGTGTAGTCACTTGTGTAATTGTATGCTTAATTTGGTTATGCAATGTTGTCTTTTCAAGTATATATGTTGATGCTCTATAGATAGAGCATAGATGTTGTGCAGATAAAGAAAACCACATCGCACACGGACTAAACAATGGAACTTGTTGGTGATGTTTTCATCAATCACTCACAATTGTATACCAGAAATCATTTGCTCACAACACACACGGCTTGTTAGAAGTAATCGTTTGTGTTGTTATCAGTCTTCGCACACGTTTCCGATTACAGACCTATTTGCCGCGTATCACACACATCTTATTAAGTTGAACCATTTCCATTCTCATGTCTCAATGCAAACAATTCATCCTAGTGAACCGCATGCCATATATCGCACACACCTTTGATCTGGCTGACCGTTTCTTTTGTGTTGCCTAATCACAAATAGTTCATGCAAGTGAACCGTCTGCTATATATCGCACACACCTTCATCTGGCTGCCCATTTCTTTTGTTCCTCCTCATCGCAAACAGTTAATTGAGCTGAACTGTATGCCCTGCATCGCACACGCAACTAAAATATGAATTGTGTTTGATGCATCCTCCATCGCAAACATTTTGCACCTTTTTGACGGGTTTTTTACACCACCGTTTGCGATTATGGCATCGCACACAGTTTCGTCGAAGGGTCTCTAATCGTAGTGTCGCGTTAGCAGCATCCTGCAGTAGTGTAGATTCATGAGGAAGTGGTATCTCTTTAGGATCCACCCCGATGTCAAGAAATTGGTTAATTGGTAAATATACATGAATTTGGTGCCCCGCCCAAGAAAGAGACCCAAGTCCTAATAATCCCGCTAAGTGGTGATTCAACATGGATTCTACATCTTGGAACCAGGCCAATTTGGGACCGGCTTTGTGGTAATGGAACCAACCAGCAAAAAGCATTAACGTTGCAAAAAATCAATGCACCAATTGCAGTACAATAGATTTGTAATTCACTAGTTATTCCAGATGCTCGTCAAAGCTGAAAAACTAGAGGTTATTTGGATTCATCGGAAACCCCCGCCTACATCACCACTCAGTATTTCTTGCCCTACTATAGGCCAAACTACCTGGGCACGGGGTCCAATGTGAATAGGATCACTTAGCCATGCTTCATAATTGGAAAAACGGGCGCCATGAAAGTACATGCCACTCAACCAAAGAAAGATAATGGAAAGTTGCCCGAAATGAGCACTAAAGACTTTTCGAGAAATCTCCACCAAATCACCAGTATGACTATCAAAATCATGAGCATGAGCATGTAGGTTCCAGATCCAAGTGGTAGTATCAGGGCCCTCAGCTAGTGTTCTTGAGAAATGGCCGGGTCTGGCCCATTCCCCAAAAGATGTTTTTATAGGACCCCTATCCACACAAAAAATTACTTCTGGTTCCAGCGAACGAATAATCATTAAGTCCTCCTCTTTCCAGACAAGACATACAAAGAGACCCGCCAACTGTCTTTTTAGTGAATACTTGAAAGATATATGGTTGGAAAGAGAGATTTTGAAAGATAGATATTGTGATTAGTTCTTTTCTTTACTACCTACCATCCTTCTATTTTTTTTAGTTATTCACAGGAGCAATTATATATTGAAGTCAATCTGAGGCAAGTGTTCGGGTCTATTATGACATAAAGATTAGGTGCCTAACGGACATTGTTTATCTTGAAAAACAAATATTTCTCAATGTAAGAAAATAATCTTTTTAACTTTTAATTTAAAAAACTAGTGTATTTTTTAGGGCATAAGCTCCTATCTATATCTACTTTCCTTGAGCATAATATAGGGTTTTTTATTTGATTCTAAATTCCAATATAACACATTAGAATTATTAATAAGATGGTCCTAATATATTAGGAATATTTAGATTGCCCCCTCTATTATTAACTTTATTAATTCTATTCTAGACCCTATCCCTATGGTTTATTCTTATGAAATATCATATAAAAAAGAAGGTATAAGAAATGGACATAATGAAATTCTTGATTCGATCTTACGACCTTATTTATTTGATTAATGGATCAACAACCAAACCACCCATTTTATGAAAAATAAGGAGCATGGTCTTATTCAAATTCAAAGTGCTTCGTAATCTTCAACCAGTTCTGTGCTTCAATATAATTTCCCGAAGTAAGCGCTATAGCTTGTTTCCAATATTCAGTAGCTTGATCAAACCAAGCTTCCGCAACTTCAGAATCACCCTGTAGAATGGCATGTTCTCCTCGGTCGGAATAGGAAGTTCCTTCCCTTAGAACTATACTTGAGAGTTTCCTACCTCATACAGCTCAGAAATTGCTATCTGAATTTCCCCTATCTTAACTGAATTCGATTTATCAAAAATTGATCCAATTAGTTCTTAGGTTAAGAAGAAGAAATTAATTAGCTAAGTTTCAAACCCTAATTTTTATCAATAATCGGTTTGATCTTTTTCCCCGCATTCAGAAGAATGAAGCATAGATAGATATAGAGCCTTCGTTCAAATTTTTTGAAAGGTAACTATCCTGGTTTCATATATGAAATCTCTATAGAATCCATGAAAAAGACTTTTTTCCGTATGGAAGAAAAAGAACTTACTATCTTTGGGATCTGATACTACACCGCTGCTTAATTCCTTAGTGGATCGGCTCTATTACATAAGTGGATTCCTAAATTTTGCCCCATATCATGGGATAAGTAAGCAGTTTTTTTGTTGGATCGACCTAGTCGCTCACTAATTGATCTTTACGGTGCTTTCTCTATCAATTTGAGAAACTTTATCCATAGAGTAGTAGTATAAGCCATACTTTCTTCATTTTTTGATTCTCGTGAAGTGTCCTTCCTTCCTACAGCTGATAGGGAAAATCATTGTTTTTACGATCCCCGTGTAGAAAGCCCTTTTTCTAGTATTTACTAGAAAATTTGATCCTGTTTTTTTCTATAATGGAGATAGTCGCACATAATGACATATCACGGCCATATTATTAAAAGCTTGCAGTAAGAAGGGGTTTCGTTCTAGTGCCCAGAAATAATATTCCAAAGCCTTTGTATGATCTCCATTGCTTGTGTGTATAAGGCCTATGTTATAGAGTATATAACTTCAATCATAGGGATCAATTTCTAGTTGCGTAGCTTCATAATAATTTTGCAAAGCTTCCGCATATTTCCTTCGGATTGAGCCAACATCCATTACAGTCGTTCATTCTATTCAAAAAATCTCCGTTCCAAAACCGTACATGAGGTTTTGATCCCATACAGCTCCTCCCTTCTGTACATAATAGTACTAAGCGAAATAATCTATAGAATCAAAATATAATTAGTCCCGTCTCATTATGAACTGAAAGGGGCTGGTATTTTTCCAAGAAATCACTAGCCAACTTTTGCAGAAGAGGTTTTTCTTAGCACCAATGAATTTTATTAATGCTAGAGGAAAACGATAGCTCCAACAATTTCTTTGTTCTCAACAGCTCCTATTTATAGGAATTAGGTACTTCAGCGATATTTGATTGTTACAGGGGTATCCAAAGTAAAACCTAATGGTTGTTTGTTATCCCAACCATTCTTCCCAGCCCTGATACCGATCGGGAAAGGGGTAATTTCTAACAAAGTTTTTCTCTTGTTGATTCCTATTTCTAAGTGTAGTGTTTTTCTCCCCTATGCTGCTCACGGATACTAATAGAGTAGTATTGGCTTGTAATCCATACCATATCATGTAGGTGTAACCGTTCGCTCAATACTCAAATCTATAATTGAAGTATCTGAAACCGCATCAATCGAGGATACACGACGGAAGGAATTGTTAGTTCGCCTAACCTTCCCGAAGCGTGGGTTTGTTTGATTTACAAATTTGGTTCTCTCTATGAATTTGGTTCCAACCCCTTCTCTTTTTGGTAAGACTGAGGTATAGGAAGGGCTAAAAAAGCAAAAAAAAGGAGTCAAATCACACCATCTCTATAATAAGTAAATGCCTTTTTTCTCTTGAGGTTGTCGGAATTATTCACAATAAAGTATTGGCTACAATTGAGGAGGTATTATCAATGAAATTTCCATTTACACGGGATCTAGGCATAATTCCCAACCCATTATATATAGAATTGTTTTCATTCCTTCAAAAAATAACATAAAAACAAACACATTCAATTCTTATAATTATAAATAGATTGATCCATATGCTCTACTAAATCCATATGCTTTAAATGGATAAAAGAGATATGGATTTTCCGCTCAGCTCAAATTGTATCATTTTCCTTCTGTTTGGACACGAAGAGATATGAAATATTTGACTAAGACTAGATTTCATTCCACTTTCCTATTTTTGAACAACAACTTATGTTATCAACTATTTTGTGTTTTCAAAGTATTAATTGTCTCATACCCTATTTTTGATTTTGATAGTATGGTGTAGCGTATCTTATGCAAACGGAATTCTAAGGTTTCTTTATTTTATTATGTAATAAGAAGAATTCTTCCATTTTTCTTTTTCTTTAGTTGCGGGAAAACCCAATTAAAACTTTATTTTATAGCGAGCGCAATTTCTAGTAAAAAATCTTGTATCCCTCCACTTAGATCAAAAGGAATTTTTCCAATAGAACTATGGAACCCCCGAGTGGTTGTGGTTGTACTTGTACTGTAGGAATAAGAAAACTCACTATTCACTTAGTTTATTTTCTATAATAAGTTAAGTTATGTAGGAGAGATGGCCGAGCGGTTCAAGGTGTAGCATTGGAACTGTTATGTAGACTTTTGTTTACCGAGGGTTCGAATCCCTCTCTTTCTATTTTTCTTAATTCATCAACGTTAAGGATCACAATGTATCAAATCAAATAACATTTTTTTCCAGCAATAATATAATATCTTATATTATCTTATTTTGATTTAGTAGAAATTAGAAATTCTCTATAGCAAATTACTGTGGTATGTAAAATACACATAGAGGAAAAATGAAAAAAGAATGCTAATCCTAGGGTTAATCAATTTTAGCTAGTTGATGGGAAAATACAAATTAATGGTAATAGTCTTAGGGCGATTTTGTTCGGGAAAGGGGAAGGGGAAGAAAATTCTATGAACCTTTCCTTTTTTCGTTAAGTTCAAGTCGGACGTGAGTAATATTCTACAACTAACAACTCATTTATTTTGAGACTAACCCACTTCCTATCTAGGATTTTATTTACTAGTCCTTTATATTCCAACGTGTCAATCGCCAAATGCTTTGGCAATTTCCCCAGGTCCGATGAAGCAATATAATTTTGAACGAGACCTTTTGATCTTTGGTTATCCTTCGTAGTAATAATATCTCGGGGTTTGCAAGGAAAACTTGGTATATTGACTATACGACCATTAACTAAAATATGTCTATGGTTGACTAATTGGCGGGCCCCAGAAATGGTTGAATCCATACCCAATCGAAAAATGATATTATCCAAACGCATTTCAAGTAATTGTAGTAAAACCTGGCCTGTTGACCTTTTTGCTTTTCCAGCGATATGTACATATCTAAGTAATGGTCGTTCTGTAGACCATAATGAAAACACAATTTATGTTTTCCTTGAAGACGAATACGATATTGCTCCTTTTTCCCATAATCGATTTTTTTTTAAGATTACTTCCGGATTTAGGTGTTTTTCTAGTGAGTACTGATAAAGCTCCCACACGGTGTATGTTTTAAATGAGGTCCTCGATAATGGGACATGAAGACTCCTTTTTATTTTATTTAAATTTCACTTTTACACAATTAATTTCATTGTATTTACATTACAGAATACATTGAAATTAAAACTGAATTAAACTACAGGATAAACAGAGTAAAATCAACTAAAGTACCCCAAAAATGGAATTTCATCAAAATCTTTATTTTTTGTATATATATTATTTATTATATTGTTTCGTATCTAGCAAAATTGTAAGGTAAAAACATAAAAGATCCTGGATTCTACATTTAATTCAGAAAAAAGAGATTCTTGTTTGTAGAACATCGATAGAGAAAAAAGGCAACTATCGGACTTGAATTGATGACCCTCACATTACAAATGCGATGCTCTAACCTCTAAGCTAAGTGGGCTTGCATAACGGAAATAGTGTAACAAATAGAAATAGGTATAGTATAGGAAATCCGTAAATCTCATATATTAGTTATTAATCTTAGCTATTAACTAGTTCTAAATTTAAAGTTCTATGTATAAAAATAAAAAAACTAAAACTTCTTAAAGATAAAGTTAGCTTGATATGCTTAACTATAGGATATTAAAAAATAAAATTATAGGATTTATTGGTATTTTCATTCGATCATTGTAGACTTTAATATTTGCTAATAATTTGAGGATTAATATTTCACTAAGGGGAACATAGAGTCAGAGTAAATAAAATTGATAATTCTGATTAGAAAAAAGAATAAATATCAAGTGTTATAGTATAATTTTGAATACTACAAAAAAGTAAGACAGGAGGGGGGATAAAAACTTTTGGATATATTGATTCGGATTGAATTGCAAATACATCAAGGATAGAATCAATTCAATTCTGAATTGCAATAAGCAAGCGAGGTCTCTCAAATAGAGTCGAACTGAACTGCTAGACTACATTGAGTGATGATCTCAATGATTCAAAAAAACTAAGAGATGGATGAAATTACACAAGGAATCATGGTCTCAAAGAAGAGGGAAATGGGGATATGGCGAAATCGGTAGACGGTACACACTTGATTGTATTGAGCCTTGGTATGGAAACCTGCTAAGTGGTAACTTCCAAATTCAGAGAAACCCTGGAATTAAAAAAGGGCAATCCTTAGCCAAATCCATGTTTTGAGAAAATAAGTGGTTCTCGAACTAGAATACAAAGTAAAAGGATAGGTGCAGAGACTCAATGGAAGTTGTTCTAACGAATCGAGTTAATTACGTTGTGTTTTTAGTGGAATTCCTTCTAATTCTAAACTAGAGAAAGAGGGGTTTTACACCTTATACATTTAATAAACACATACACATACTGACATAGCAAACGATTAATCATAGAACTCATATTATATTATATTATATTATATTATATTATAGGTTCTTTATCTTTTTCAAATGAAACAAGAAATGATTATGATTATGAACTGAAAAAAATCATATCATAATATATATTTTTCATTATTGTGAATCCACTCCAATCGAATATTGAATAATCAAATTCTTGAATTCAAATTCAAAGTTTTCGAGATCTTCAAAAAATTGGATTAATCGGACGAGGACAAAGAGAGAGTCACATTCTACATGTCAATACTGACAACAATGAAATTTCTACTAAAAGGAAAATTTGTCGACTTTATAAGCTGTGAGGGTTCAAGTCCCTCTATCCCCAAATCCTCTTTTATTCCCTAACTATACTATATTAGTATTATTTATCCTCTCTTTTTTCTTTTTATCAATGGGTTTAAGATTCATTAGCTTTCTCATTCTACTCTTTCACAAAGGTATGCAAAGAGAACTCAATGGATCTTATCCTATTCATTGAATAGATTTCTTTTTATTAGAGTATCGGCAAGAAATCTTAGTTATTCACTCTATTTTTAAGTTTTATTTAAGTAAACCATGCACAATGCATAGGACTACCCCCCATTTTCAAATTTTAAATTTGAAATACTTTAATTATTTTTTTGTCCTTTTAATATACATAGATACAAAACTCTACTAGAATGATGCACAAGAAAAGGTCGGGATAGCTCAGTTGGTAGAGCAGAGGACTGAAAATCCTCGTGTCACCATTTCAAATATGGATCCTCGCCGAGAAAAAAGAGATCCACCAAATAGGTATTGATCCAAATACCTCGAGATGGATTGTGATACATATTCATTAATAATATTTATTCATCTAAGTGGATAAATCAATAATATAAATATAGAGGCACTTCTTTTTATTTTTAAATAAGTTTTAAAATATATCTTTTCTTTATGATAAAGAAGGGGGTGAGATTCCCCTTTATTTTTTTTGTGTTTCTTAATTTTGTATTCCACTATTTTGATGAATATTTTTTTAACCTTCCTTATATTTATCTTATCTTACCAATAGCGGATTTGTTGATGTCTTTTGTTGAATCTTTTTCACGGCTCGATAGAGAATTTGATAAGCCAATGATTTTCTTTCCGTCTTTCATAATATGGTTAACCACCATGTTGAAGGAAATATGCCCTAGAGGCAATAATAAAGTTGTTATTTGTATTTCCTTATGTCATGGTAAATGTTTATTACTCATGCTAGAATTGTATTAATCGGAAACTTAGTACAGGTGTGAATACATAGACAAACAAAGTGTCCCTAGTATGCCTCTACTTGACTAGCTCGTTAATCAAAGATGGTTAAGTTTCCTAGCCATGGAGATGTGTTTTCATTTGATGAACGGGATCAGATCATTAGAGAATGATGTGATGGACTAGACCCATCTTTTAGCTTAGCACTACGATCGTTTAGTTTATTGTTATTGCTTTCTTCATGACTTATACATGTTCCTATGACTATGAGATTATGCAACTCCCGAATACCGGAGGAACACTTAGTGTGCTATTGAATGTCACAATGTAAATGGGTGAATATAAAGATGCTCTATAGGTGTCTCTGATGGTGTTTATTGAGTTGGCATAGATCGAGATTAGGATTTGTCACTCCAATTGTCAGAGAGGTATCTCTGGGCCCTCTTGGTAATGCACATCACTATAAGCCTTGCAAGCAATGTGACTAATGAGTTAGTTGTGGGATGATTCATTACAGAACGAGTAAAGAGACTTGTCGGTGACGAGATTGAACTAGGTATGATGATACCGATGATCGAATCTCGGGAAAGTAACATACCCATGACAAAGGGAACAACGTATGTTGTTGGGCGGTTTGACCGATAATGATCTTCGTAGAATATGTAGGGACCAATATGAGCTTCCAGGTTCCGCTATTGGTTATTGACCGGAGATGTGTCTCGGTCATGTCTACATAGTTCTCGAACCCGTAGGGTCCGCACGCTTAACGTCCGATGATGATATGTGTTATGAGTTATGTGATTTGATGTACCGAAGGTTGTTCGGAGTCCCGAATGAGATCACGGACATGACGAGGAGTCTCGAAATGGTCGAGACATAAAGATTCATATATTGGAAGGCTACATTCAGACACCAGAATTGTTCGGGTCGTTTTGGATAAGTTTCGGAGTACCGGGGGTCACCAGAACCCCCCCCCCCCCGGGAAATTATTGGGCCTCATGGGCCTAATGGTGGAAGAGAGGAGGCAGGCCAATGTGTGGTGCGCGCCCCCTCTAGCCCAAACCGAATTGTACTAGGGCTAGGCCCCCCCTCCTTCTCTTCTTCGTGTCCTTCCTTCTTCTCCTACTAGGACTAGGAAAAGGGGAAACCTACTCCTACTAGGAGTAGGATTCCCCACTTTGGGCGCGCCCCTTGTGGCCGGCCCTCCTCCTCCCCTCCTTTATATACGGGGTAGGGGGCACCCCATAGACACACAAGTTTATCTTTAGCCGTGTGCGGTGCCCCCCTTCACAGTTTTACACCTCGGTCATATTGTCGTAGTGCTTAGGCTAAGCCGTGCGTCGGTAACTTCATCATCACCGTCAACATGCTATCTTGCTGACGAAACTCACCCTTGGCCTCAGCTGGATCAAGAGTACAAGGGACGTCACCAAGCTGAACATGTGCAGATCACGGAGGTGCCGTGCATTTGGTACTTGATCGGTTGGATCGCGAAGACATTCGACTACATCAACCGTGTTACTAAATGCTTCCGCTTTCGGTGTATGTGGGTACGTAGACACACTCTCCCGTCTCGTTGCCATGCATCTCCTAGATAGATCTTGCGTGACTGTAGGAAAAAAATTGAAATACTGCATTCCCCAACAGTGGCATCAGAGCCAGGTCTATGCGTAGATGTTATATGCACGAGTAGAACACAAAGAGTTGTGGGCGATAATAGTCATACTGCTTACCAGCATGGCATACTTTGATTCGGCGGTATTGTTGGATGAAGCAGCCCAGACCGACATTACATGACCATGTTCATGAGACTGGTTCTACCGATGTGCTTCGCACACAGGTGGCTAGTGGGTGTCTGTTTCTCCAACTTTAGTTGAATCGAGTGTGACTACGCCCGGTCCTTGTTGAAGGTTAAAACAGCACACTTGACGAAAAATCGTTGTTGTTTTTGATGCATAGGTAAGAACTGTTCTTGCTAAGCTCGTAGCAGCCACGTAAAACTTGCAACAACAAAGTAGAGGACGTCTAACTTGTTTTTGCAGGGTATGTTGTGATGTGATATGGTCAATACATGATTATATGAATTGTTGTATGAGATGATCATGTTTTGTAACAAAGTTATCGGCAACTGGCAGGAGCCATATGGTTGTCGCTTTATTGTATGAAATGCAATCGCCATGTAATTGCTTTACTTTATCACTATGCGGTAGCGATAATCGTGGAAGCAATAGTTGGCGAGACGACAACGATGCTACGATGGAGGTCAAGGTGTCAAGCCGGTGACGATGGTGATCATGACGGTGCTTTGGAGATGGAGATCAAAGGCACAAGATGATAATGGCCATATCGTATCACTTATATTGATTGCATGTGATGTTTATATTTTATGCATCCTATTTTGCTTAGTAGGGCAGTAGCATTATAAGATGATCTCTCACTAAATTTCAAGGTATAAGTGTTCTCCCTAAGTATGCACCGTTGCTACAGTTCTTCATGCTGAGACACCACATGATGATCAGGTTAAACTTGACGAGCCTAGCATATGCAGATATGGCCTCGGAACACTGAGACCGAAAGGTCGAGCGTGAATCATATATTAGATATGATCAACATAGTGATGTTCACCATTGAAAACTTCTCCATCTCATGTGATGATCGGACATGGTTTAGTTGATACGGATCACATGATCATTTAGATGACTAGAGGGAAGTATATCTAAGTGGGAGTTCTTAAGTAATATGATTAATTGAACTTTAATTTATCATGAACTTAGTACCTGATAGTATTTTGCATGTCTATGTTGTTATAGATAAATGGCCCGAGCTACTGTTCCTTTGAATTTTAATGCGTTCCTAGAGAAAGCTAAGTTGAAAGATGATGGTAGCAACTACACGAACTGGGTCCGTAACTTGAGGATTATCCTCATTGTTGCACAGAAGAATTACATCCTAGAAGCATCGCTAGGTGCAAAGCCCACTGCAGGAGCAACACCTGATGTTATGAACGGCTGGCGGAGCAAAGCTGATGACTACTCGATAGTTCAGTGTGCCATGCTTTACGGCTTAGAATCAGGACTTCAACGATGTTTTGAACGTCATGGAGCATATGAGATGTTCCAGGAGTTGAAGTTAATATTTCAAGCAAATGTCTAAATTGAGAAATATGAAGTCTCCAATAAGTTCTATAGCTACAAGATGGAGGAGAATAGTTCTGTTAGTGAACATATACTCAGAATGTCTGGGTACCACAACCACTTGACTCAAGTGGGAGTTAATCTTCCTGATGATAGTGTCATTCATAGAGTTCTTCAATCACTGCCACCAAGCTACAAAAGCTTCATCATGAACTATAATATGCAAGGGATGGATAAGACAATTCCCTACCACTTCGCAATGCTTAAAGCTATGGAGGTAGAAATCAAGAAGGAGCATAAAGTGTTGATGGTTACCATCAAGCCTAAGACTGAGTGCTTCTACTTCAAAGGGACTGGACACTGGAAGCGGAACTGCCCCAAGTATTTGGCGGATAAGAAGGATGGCAAAGTGAAAGGTATATTTGATATACATGTTATTGATGTGTACCTTACTAATGCTCGTAGTAGCGCCTAGGTATTTACTGGTTCTGTTGCTCAGACTTGCAACTCGAAACAGGGGCTACAGATTAAGTGAAGATTGGCTAAGGACGAGGTGACGATGCGCGTGGGAAATGGTTCCAAAGTCGATGTGATCGCAGTCGGCACGCTACCTCTACATCTACCATCGGGATTAGTACTAGACCTGAATAATTGTTATTTGGTGCTAGCGTTAAGCATGAACATTATATCTGGATCTTGTTTGATGCGAGACGGTTATTCATTTAAATCAGAGAATAATGGTTGTTCTATTTATATGAGTAATATCTTTTATGGTCATGCACCCTTGATGAGTGGTCTATTTTTATTGAATCTCGATAGTAGTGATGCACATATTCATAGTATTGAAGCCAAAATATATAAGTTTAATAATGATAGTGCAACTTATTTGTGGCACTGCCGTTTGATACGTCTCCGTCGTATCTAAAAAATTTTATTGTTCCATGCCAATATTCTACAACTTTCATATACTTTTGGCAACTTTTTATACTATTTTTGGGACTAACATATTGATCCAGTGCCCAGTGCCAGTCCCTGTTTGTTGCATGTTTTTTGTTTCGCAGTAAATCCATATCAAACGGAGTTCAAACAGGATAAAAACTGACGGAGATTTTTTTGGAATATATGTGATTTTTGGGAAGAAAAATCAACGTGAGACGATGCCCGAGGGGGCCACGAGGCAGGGAGACGCGCCCTAGGGGGTCAGGCGCGCCCTGGGCCCTCGTGGCCACCCTGTAAGGCGGTTGATTCCCTTATTTCGCCACAAGAAAGCTAATATCCGGATAAAGATCGTGTTAAAATTTCAGCCCAATCGGAGTTACGGATCTCCGGGAATATAAGAAACGGTGAAAGGGCAGAATCTGAGAACGCAGAAACAGGGAGAGACAAAGAGACAGATCCAATCTCGGAGGGGCTCTCGCCCCTCCCATGCCATGGAGGCCATGGACCAGAGGGGAAACCCTTCTCCCATCTAGGTAGAAGGTCAATGAAGAAGAAGAAAGAGGGGGGCTCTCTCCCCCTCTCTTCTGGTGGCACTGGAACGCCGCCGGGGGCCATCATCATCATCGCCATCTACACCAACACCTCCACCATCTTCACCAACATCTCCATCACCTTCCACCCTCTATCTACAAGGGTACACTCTCCTGCAACCCGATGTACCCTATACTTGAACATGGTGCTTTATGCTTCATATTATTATCCAATGATGTGTTGCCATCCTATGATGTCTGAGTAGATTTTCGTTGTCCTATCGGTGGTTGATGAATTGCTATGATTGATTTAATTTGCTTGTGGTTATGTTGCTGTCCTTTGGTGCCCATCACATGAGCGTGCACGTGGATCACATCATAGGGTTAGTTGTATGTTGTTAGGACTATGTATTGGAGGGCAAGAGTGACAGAAGCTTCAACCTAGCATAGAAATTGATGCATACGAGATTGAAGGGGGACCAATATATCTTGATGCTATGGTTGGGTTTTACCTTAATGAAAGTTAGTAGTTGCGGATGCTTGCTAATAGTTCCAATCATAAGTGCATAGAATTCCAAGTCAGGGATGACATGCTAGCAGTGGTCTCTCCCACATAAAACTTGCTATCGATCTAGTAAAGTAGTCAATTGCTTAGGGACAATTTTGCAACTCCTACCACCACTTTTCCACACTAACTATACTAACTTTATTGTTTCTTTATCTAAACAGCCCCTACTTTTTATTTACGCGCTCTTTATTATCTTGCAAACCTATCCAAAAACACCTACAAAGTACTTCTAGTTTCATACTTGTTCTAGGTAAAGCGAACGTTAAGCGTGCGTAGAGTTGTATCGGTGGTCGATAGAACTTGAGGGAATATTTGTTCTACCTTTAGCTCCTCGTTGGGTTTGACACTCTTACTTATCGAAAGAGGCTACAATTGATCCCCTATACTTGTGGGTTATCAAGACCTTTTTCTGGCACTGTTGCCGGGGAGCAATAGCGTGGGGTGAATATTCTCGTGTGTGCTTGTTTGCTTTATCACTAAGTAATTTTTATTTGTTGTTCTAAGTTCTTCTCTATCTTTAGTTATGGATATGGAACATGAAATACCAAAAATATAGGTGTACCTGCTACTCATGGAGATGGGGAACCTCCTAAAACCCTCGTTGCTGGTTATGTGAAAGAGATTATGTACTACTTTGATAATCCTGAGAAAACCCCATTCAATTATGTTATGGGAGACACGTTGGATTAATGTGAATACTTTAGGGATTATCGCTTGACTCAAAAAGGGAAACTATTATGGGATCAAACTCATATGTTGCATTGGTATGATCGGGAACTATGCTTGAGATATGACTATACTTGTTGCTCTAGGATGAAGGCTCCACACCTTCCCTTTTCATGCAAATTTAATGATGATAAAACCTTGGCTTCTTATGCTAATGGTATATATGATTACTATGATGTGGAACAAATAGAAGAATTTGTTGCTTTTATGGGTGCTTATGAAATTGAATCTTTGTTTAAAGAGTGTGAAAATTTGATGATTCAGTTTATAGACCTGAAAATTTAGCTATACTTAAATATTGCTATGAGAATTATGAATACAATGCCAATATTCATGCGTTTATTGAGAAAGTCTCCGCTGTCCAAGAAGAGATTAATATTTTGCAGGACTCAATGGAAGAAGAAGTTAATGACATTGTGAGCTCATTGGATGAAAAAGACTAGGAGGAGAGTGAAGAACAAAAGGAGGAAGGGCGGATTGATCACCCGTGCCCACCTTCTAAGGAGAGTAACTGTTCAAATCATACATTGTTTAATTTCCCTTCATGCTTACCGAAGCATCATTGCTATGATGACTGTTATGATCCTGTTGATTCTTTTGAAATATCCCTTTTTGATGATGCTGCTACCTCATGAGCACTGCGTTGGTTTTCCCCGAAGAGGAAGGGATGATGCAGCAAAGTAGCGTAAGTATTTCCCTCAGTTTTTGAGAACCAAGGTATCAATCCAGTAGGAGGCTACGCACGAGTCCCTCGTACCTGCACAAAACAAATAAATCCTCGCAACCAACGCAAATAGGGGTTGTCAATCCCTATAAGGCCACTTACGGGAGTGAGATCTGATAGATATGATAAGATAATATTTTTGGTATTTTTATGATAAAGATGCAAAGTAAAATAAAGGCAAAGTAAATAGCGAAGGAAATAACTAAGTAGTAGGAGATTAATATGACGAAGATAGACCTGGGGGCCATAGGTTTCACCAGTGGCTTCTCTCGAGAGCATAAGTATTCTATAGTGGGTGAACAAATTACTGTTGAGCAATTGACAGAATTGGGCATAGTTATGAGAATATCTAGGTATGATCATGTATATAGGCATCACGTCCGAGACAAGTAGACCGACTCCTGCCTGCATCTACTACTATTACTCCACTCATCGACCGCTATCCAGCATGCATCTAGAGTATTAAGTTAAAAACAGAGTAACGCCTTAAGCAAGATGACATGTTGTAGAGGGATAGACTCATGCAATATTAAGAAAACCCCATCTTGTTATCCTCGATGGCAACAATACAATACGTGCCTTGCTGCCCCTACTGTCACTGGGAAAGGACACCGCAAGATTGAACCCAAAGCTAAGCACTTCTCCCATTGCAAGAAAGATCAATCTAGTAGGCCAAACCAAACTGATAATTCGAAGAGACTTGCAAAGACAACCAATCATACATAAAAGAATTCAGAGAAGATTCAAATATTATTCATAGATAGACTTGATCATAAACCCACAATTCATCGGTCTCAACAAACACATCGGAAAAAGAAGATTACATCGAATAGTTCTCCACAAGAGAGGGGGAGAACATTGTATTGAGATCCAAAAAGAGAGAAGAATCCATCTAGCTACTAACTATGGACCCGTAGGTCTAAGGTAAACTACTCACACTTCATCGGAGAGGCTATGGTGTTGATGTAGAAGCCCTCCATGATCGATGCCCCCTCCGGCGGAGCTCTGGAACAGGCCCCAATATGGGATCTCGTGGATACAGAAAGTTGCGGCGGTGGAATTAGGTTTTTGGCTCCGTATCTAATCATTTGGGGGTACGTAGGTATATATAGGAGGAAGGAGTACGTCGGTGGAGCAACAGGGGGCCCACGAGGGTGGAGGGCGCGCCTGGGGGGGTAGGTGCGCCCCCTACCTCGTGGCCTCCTGTTTTATTTCTTGACGTAGGGTCCAAGTATCCCAGGTCTTGTTCGTTGAGAAAATCACGTTCCCAAAGATTTCATTCTGTTTGGACTCCGTTTGATATTCCTTTTCTTCGAAACCCTAAAACAGGCAAAAAACAGCAATTCTGGGCTGGGCCTTCAGTCAATAGGTTAGTCCCAAAAATAATATAAAAGTGGATAATGAAGCCCAATAATGTCCAAAATAGTAGATAATATAGCATGGAGCAATCAAAAATTATAGATACGTTGGAGACGTATCAAGCATCCCCAAGCTTAATTCCTGCTCGTCCTCGAGTAGGTAAATGATAAAAATAGATTTTTTGATGCGGATTGCTACTTGGCATAATTTTAATGTAATTATTCTTAATTGTGGTATGAATATTCAGATCCAAAAGATTCAAGACAAAAGTTTAATATTGACGTAAAAATAATAATACTTCAAGCATACTAACAAAGCAATTATGTCTTCTCAAAATAACATGGCTAAAGAAAGTTATCCCTACAAAATCATATAGTCTGGCTATGCTCTATTCACCACACAAAATATTTAAATCATGCACAACCCCGATGACAAGCCAAGGAATTGTTTCGTACTTTTGACATTCTCAAAACTTTTTCAATCTTCACGCAATACATGAGCGTGAGCCATGGATATAGCATTATAGGTGGAATAGAGTGGTGGTTGTGGAGAAGACAAAAAGGGAGAAGATAGTCTCACATAAACTAGGCGTATCAACGGGCTATGGAGATGCCCATCAATAGATATCAATGTGAGTGAGTAGGGATTGCCATGCAACGGATGCACTAGAGCTATAAGTATATGAAAGCTCAAAAGGAAACTAAGTGGGTTTGCATCCAACTTGCTGGCTCATGAAGACCTAGGGCATTTTGAGGAAGCCCATCATTGGAATATACAAGCCAAGTTCTATAATGAAAGATTCCCACTAGTATATGAAAGTGATAACATGAGAGACTCTATACTATGAACATCATGGTGCTACTTTGAAGCACCAGTGTGGTAAAAGGATAGTAACATTGTCCCTTCTCTCTTTTTCTCTCATTTTTTTTATTTGGGCCTTTTCTCTCTCTTTTTTATGGCCTCTTTTTTTCGTCTGGAGTCTCATCCCGACTTATGGGGGAATCATAGTCTCCATCATCCTTTCCTCACTGGGACAATGCTCTAATAATGATGATCATCACGCTCTCAATACTTAGAACAAAGTATGACTCTATATGAATGCCTCTGGCGGTGTACCGGGATATGCAATGATGCATGAGTGACATGTATGAAAGAATTGTGAATGGTGGCTTTGCCACGAATACGATGTCAACTACATGATCATGCTAAGCAATATGACAATGATGGAGTGTGTCATAATAAACAGAACGGTAGAAGGTTACATGGCAATATATCTCGGAATGGTTATGGAAATGCCATAATAGGTAGGTATGGTGGCTATTTTGAGGAAGGTATATGGTGGGTGTATGATATCGGTGAAAGGTGTGTGGTATTAGAGAGGCTAGCAAAGGTGGAAGGGTGAGAGTGTGTATAATCGATGGACTCAACATTAGTCATAAAGAACTCATATACTTATTGCAAAAATCTACAAGTTATCAAAGCAAATTATTACGCGCATGCTCCTAGGGGGGTAGATTGGTAGGAAAAGACCATTGCTCGTCCCCGACTGCTACTCATAAGGAAGACAATCAATAAATAAATCATGCTCCGACTTCATCACATAACGGTTCACCAAACGTGCATGCTACGGGAATCACAACCTTCAACACAAGTATTTCTCAAATTCACAACTACTCAACTAGCATGACTTTTATATCACCATCTCCATATCTCAAAACAATTATCAAGTATCAAACTTATCATAGTATTCAACACACTCATGAGAGAATTTTTTATTCTTGAATACCTAGCATATTAGGATTTTAACCAAATTACCATTCTATTAAGACTCTCAAAATAATCTAAGTGAAGCATCAGAGATCAATAGTTCTATAAAACAAATCCACCACCGTGCTATAAAATATATAAGTGAAGTACTAGAGCAAAATTATATAGCTCAAAAGATATAAGCGAAGCACATAGAGTATTCTAACAAATTCCAAATCATGTATGGCTCTCTCAAAAGGTGTGTACAGCAAGGATGATTGTGGTAAAAAAAACCAAACATTCAAATAATACAAGATGCTCCAAGCAAAACACATATCATGTGGCGAATGAAAATATAGCTCCAAGTAAAGTTACCGATAGAAGTAGACGAAAGAGGGGATGCCTTCTGGGGCATCCCCAAACTTTGGCTTTTAGGTGTCCTTAGATTATATTGGGGGTGCCATGGGCATCCCCAAGCTTAGGCTCTTGCCACTCCTTGTTCCATAATCCATCAAATCTTTACCCAAAACTTGAAAACTTCACAACACAAAACTTAAAGTAGAAAATCTCGTGAGCTCACTTAGCGAAAGAAAATAAAAGACCACTTCAAGGTACTGTAATGAACTCATTCTTTATTTATATTGGTGTTATACCTACTGTATTCCAACTTCTCTATGGTTTATAAACTATTTTACTAGCCATAGATTCATCAAAATAAGCAAACAACACACGAAAAACAGAATCTGTCAAAAACAGAACAGTCTGTAGTAATCTGTAGCTAGCGCAAGATCTGGAACCCCAAAAATTCTAAAATAAATTTCTGGACGTGAGTAATTTATCTATTAATAATCTTCAAAAAGAATTAACTAAATATCACTTTCCAAACAAAATGAAAGCAGTTCTCGTGAGCGCTAAAGTTTCTGTTTTTTACAGCAAGTTCAACAAGACTTTCCCCAAGTCTTCCCAACGGTTCTACTTGGCACAAACACTAATCAAACACAAAAAACAACCAAAACAAAGGCTAGATAAATTATTTATTACTAAACCGGAGCAAAAATCAAGGAATAAAAATTAAATTGGGTTGCCTCCCAACAAGCGCTATTATTTAACGCCCCTAGCTAGGCATAACAAGCAAGAATAGATCTAGGTATTGCCCTCTTTGGTAGGCAATCCATAAGTGGCTCTCATAATAGATTCATAAGGTAATTTAATTTTATTTCTAGGAAAGTGTTCCATGCCTTTCCTTAATGGAAATTGGAATCTAATGTTTCCTTCCTTCATATGAATAATTGCACCAATCGTTCTAAGGAAAGGTCTACCAAGAATAATAGGACATGAAGGATTGCAAAATATGTCAAGAACAATAAAATCTACGGGAACATAATTCCTATTTGCAACAATAATAACATCATTAATTCTTCCCATAGGTTTCTTAATAGTGGAATCCGCAAGGTGCAAGTTTAGAGAGCAATCATCAAAATCACGGAAACCTAACAAATCACACAAAGTCTTTGGAATCGTGGAAACACTAGCACCCAAATCACATAAAGCATAGCATTAATGATCTTTAATTTCAATTTTAATAGTTGGTTCCCACTCATCATAAAGTTTTCTAGGGATAGAAACTTCCAATTCAAGTTTTTCTTCATAAGATTGCATCAAGGCATCAACGATATGTTTAGTAAACGCTTTATTTTGACTATAAGCGTGAGGAGAATTTAGCACGGATTGCAACAAGGAAATACAATAAATCAAAGAGCAATTTTCATATTTAAATTCCTAGAAATCCATAATAGTGGGTTTAGCAACATCTAGGGTTTTAATTTCTTCAATCCCACTTTTATCAAATTTAGCATCAAGATCAACAAATTTCGAATTCTTGGAACGCCTTCTAGGTAAAGGTGGATCATATTCAGTCCCATCATTATCAAGATTCATATTTCAAAACAAAGATTTAATAGGGGACACATCAATAACTTTTAGATCTTCATCTTTATTTTCATAGCAATCCAGTTTAGCGGCCGTCTTATTAACTAAGGTAGCCTGCCTATCCGAAATTTCAGCAGTTAATTTCTCAAGATGAGCAATTTGGGATCTTAAACCATCGAATTCTTTAGACATATCATCAAGCTCTTTATTCATAAAACTCATAAGACTTTTCTGTTATTTAAGCTCGTTTCCGAAGAAACTATTATGTTCAAATTGCAAGACCATGAAACTCCTGACATTGCTTTTGATCTCTTCTAATCTTTTAAGGTGAAGGTCACCAAATTTAGGTAGAGCCATCGTGACAAGCAAGCAAACTAACACACAAGCAAACAAAAAGCAAGCGGGCAAAAAGAGGGAAATAGAGAAAGATAGTGAGGATAGAGAGAGAGAGAGGGCAAATAAAACGGCAAGGGTGAAGGGGGGGAGAGGAAAACGAGAGGCAAATGGCAAATAATGTAATGCGGGAGATAAGGGTATGTGATGGGTACTTGGTATGTTGACTTTTTTGTAGACTTCCTCAGCAACAGCGCCAAAAATCCTTCTTGCTACCTCTTGAGCACTGCATTGGTTTTCCCTGAAGAGGAAGGGATGATGCAGCAAAGTAGCGTAAGTATTTCCTTCAGTTTTTGAGAACCAAGGTATCAATCTAGTAGGAGGCTACGCGCGAGTCCCTCGTACCTGCACAAAACAAATAAATCCTCGCAACCAACGCAAATAGGGGTTGTCAATCCCTATAAGGCCACTTACGAGAGTGAGATCTGATAGATATAATAAGATAATATTTTTGGTATTTTATGATAAAGATGCAATGTAAAATAAAGGCAAAGTAAATAGCAAAGGAAATAACTAGGTAGTAGGAGATTAATATGATGAAGATAGACCCGGGGGCCATAGGTTTCACTAGTGGCTTCTCTCGAGAGCATAAGTATTCTACGGTGGGTGAACAAATTACAGTTGAGCAATTGACAGAATTGAGCATAGTTATGAGAATATCTAGGTATGATCATGTATATAGGCATCACGTCCGAGACAAGTAGACCGACTCTTGCCTGCATCTACCACTATTACTCCACTCATCAACCGCTATCCAGCATGCATCTAGAGTATTAAGTTAAAAACAGAGTAACGCCTTAAGCAAGATGACATGATGTAGAGGGATAGACTCATGCAATATGAAGAAACCCCATCTTGTTATCCTCGATGGGAACAATACAATACATGCCTTGCTGCCCCTACTGTCACTGGGAAAGGACACCGCAAGATTGAACCCAAAGCTAAGCACTTCTCCCATTGCAAGAAAGATCAATCTAGTAGGCCAAACCAAACTGATAATTCGAAGAGACTTGCAAAGACAACCAATCATACACAAAAGAATTCAGAGAAGATGCAAATATTATTCATAGATAGACTTGATCATAAACCCACAATTCATCGGTCTCAACAAACACACCGGAAAAAGAAGATTACATGGAATAGTTCTCCACAAGAGAGGGGGAGAACATTGTATTGAGATCCAAAAAGAGAGAAGAAGCCATCTAGCTACTAACTATGGACCCATAGGTCTGATGTAAACTACTCACACTTCATCGAAGGGGCTATGGTGTTGATGTAGAAGCCCTCCATGATCGATGCCCCCTTCGGCGGAGCTCCGGAACAGGGCCCAATATGGGATCTCGTGGATACAGAAAGTTGCGGCGGTGGAATTAGGTTTTTGGATCCGTATCTGATCGTTTGGGGGTACGTAGGTATATATAGGAGGAAGGAGTACGTCGGCGCAGCAACAGGGGGGCCACGAGGGTGGAGGGCGCGCCTGGGGGGTAGGCGCGCCCCCTACCTCGTGGCCTCCTGTTTTATTTCTTGACGTAGGGTCCAAGTCTCCCTGGTCTTGTTCGTTGAGAAAATCACGTTCCCGAAGGTTTTATTCCGTTTGGACTCCGTTTGATATTCCTTTTCTTCGAAACCCTAAAACAGGCAAAAAACAGCAATTCTGGGCTGGGCCTTCGGTCAATAGGTTAGTCCCAAAAATAATATAAAAGTGGATAATGAAGCCCAATAATGTCCAAAACAGTAGATAATATAGCATGGAGCAATCAATACGTTGGAGACGTATCAAGCATCCCCAAGCTTAATTCCTGCTCGTCCTCGAGTGGGTAAATTATAAAAATAGATTTTTTTGATGCGGAGTGCTACTTGGCATAATTTTAACGTAATTCTTCTTAATTGTGGTATGAATATTCAGATCCAAAAGATTCAAGACAAAAGTTTAATATTGACGTAAAAATAATAATACTTCAAGCATACTAACAAAGCAATTATGTCTTCTCAAAATAACATGGCTAAAAAAAGTTATCCCTACAAAATCATATAGTCTGGCTATGCTCTATTCACCACACAAAATATTTAAATCATGCACAACCCCGATGACAAGCCAAGGAATTGTTTCGTACTTTTGACATTCTCAAAACTTTTTCAATCTTCACGCAATACATGAGCGTGAGCCATGGATATAGCATTATAGGTGGAATAGAATGGTGGTTGTGGAGAAGACAAAAAGGGAGAATATAGTCTCACATCAACTAGGCGTATCAACGGGCTATGGAGATGCCCATCAATAGATATCAATGTGAGTGAGTAGGGATTGCCATGCAACGGATGCACTAGAGCTATAAGTATATGAAATCTCAAAAGGAAACTAAGTGGGTGTGCATGCAACTTGCTGGCTCATGAAGACCTAGGGCATTTTGAGGAAGCCCATCATTGGAATATACAAGCCAAGTTCTATAATGAAAGATTCCCACTAGTATATGAAAGTGATAACATGAGAGACTCTCTACTATGAACATCATGGTGCTACTTTGAAGCACCAGTGTGGTAAAAGGATAGTAACATAGTCCCTTCCCTCTTTTTCTCTCATTTTTTTTATTTGGGCCTTTTCTCTCTCTTTTTTTATGGCCTCTTTTTTTTGTCTGGAGTCTCATCCCGACTTATGGGGGAATCATAGTCTCCATCATCCTTTCCTCACTGGGACAATGCTCTAAAAATGATGATCATCATGCTTTTATTTTTTTACAACTCAACAATTACAACTCGATACTTAGAACAAAGTATGACTCTATATGAATGCCTCCGGCGGTGTACCGGGATATGCAATGATGCATGAGTGACATGTATGAAAGAATTGTGAATGGTGGCTTTGCCATGAATATGATGTCAACTACATGATCATGCTAAGCAATATGACAATGATGGAGTGTGTCATAATAAACAGAACGGTGGAAGGTTGCATGGCAATATATCTCGGAATGGTTATGGAAATGCCATAATAGGTAGGTATGGTGGCTGTTTTGAGGAAGGTATATGGTGGGTGTATGATACCGGCGAAAGGTGTGCGGTATTAGAGAGGCTAGCAAAGGTGGAAGGGTGAGAGTGCGTATAATCGATGGACTCAACATTAGTCATAAAGAACTCATATACTTATTGCAAAAATCTACAAGTTATCAAAGCAAATTACTACGCGCATGCTCCTAGGGGGGTAGATTGGTAGGAAAAGGCCACCGCTCGTCCCCGACCGCCACTCATAAGGAAGACAATCAATAAATAAATCATGCTCCGACTTCATCACATAACGGTTCACCATACGTGCATGCTACGGGAATCACAAGCTTCAACACAAGTATTTCTCAAATTCACAACTACTCAACTAGCATGACTTTAATATCACCATCTCCATATCTCAAAACAATTATCAAGTATCAAACTTATCATAGTATTCAACACACCCATGAGAGGATTTTAAGAAAATTACCATGCTAGTAAGACTCTCAAAATAATCTAAGTGAAGCATGAGATATCAATAGTTTCTATAAAACAAATCCACCATCGTGCTCTAAAATATATAAGTGAAGTACTAGAGCAAAATTATATAGCTCAAAAGATATAAGCGAAGCACATAGAGTATTCTAACAAATTCCAAATCATGTATGGCTCTCTCAAAAGGTGTGTACAGAAAGGATGATTGTGGTAAACTAAAAATCAAAGATTCAAATAATACAAGACGCTCCAAGCAAAACACATATCATGTGGCGAATGAAAATATAGCTCCAAGTAAAGTTACCGATAGAAGTAGACGAAAGAGGGGATGCCTTCCGGGGCATCCCCAAGCTTTGGCTTTTAGGTGTCCTTAGATTATCTTGGGGGTGCCATGGTCATACCCAAGCTTAGGCTCTTTCCACTCCTTGTTCCATAATCCATCAAATCTTTACCCAAAACTTGAAAACTTCACAACACAAAACTTAAAGTAGAAAATCTTGTGAGCTCAGTTAGCGAAAGAAAATAAAAGACCACTTCAAGGTACTGTAATGAACTCATTTTTTCTTTATATTGGTGTTATACCTACTGTATTCCAACTTCTCTATGGTTTATAAACTATTTTACTAGCCATAGATTCATCAAAATAAGCAAACAACACACGAAAAACAGAATCTGTCAAAAACAGAACAGTCTGTAGTAATCTGTAGCTAGCGCAAGATCTTGAACCCCAAGAATTCTAAAATAAACTTCTGGATCTTAGTAATTTATCTATTAATCATCTTCAAAAATAATTAACTAAATATCACTTACCAAATAAAAATGAAAGCAGTTCTCGTGAGCGCTAAAGTTTCTATTTTTTACAGCAAGTTCAACAAGACTTTCCCCAAGTCTTCCCAACGGTTCTACTTGGCACAAACACTAATTAAAAACCAAAAACAACCAAAACAGAGGCTAGATAAATTATTTATTACTAAACCGGAGCAAAAATCAAGGAATAAAAATAAAATTGGGGTGCCTCCCAACAAGCGCTATTGTTTAACGCCCCTAGCTAGGCATAACAAGCAAGAATAGATCTAGGTATTGCCATCTTTGGTAGGCAATCCATAAGTGGCTCTCATAATAGATTCATAAGGTAATTTAATTTTATTTCTAGGAAAGTGTTCCATGCCTTTCCTTAATGGAAATTGGAATCTAATATTTCCTTCCTTCATATGAATAATTGCACCAATCGTTCTAACGAAAGGTCTACCAAGAATAATAGGACATGAAGGATTGCAAAATATGTCAAGAACAATAAAATCTACGGGCACATAATTCCTATTTGAAACAATAAGAACATCATTAATTCTTCCCATAGGTTTCTTAATAGTGGAATCCGCAAGGTGCATGTTTAGAGAGCAATCATCAAAATCACGGAAACCTAACAAATCACACAAAGTCTTTGGAATCGTGGAAACACTAGCACCCAAATCACATAGAGCATAGCATTCATGATCTTTAATTTTAATTTTAATAGTTGGTTCCCACTCATAATAAAGTTTTCTAGGGGTAGAAACTTCCAATTCAAGTTTTTCTTCATAAGATTGCATCAAGGCATCAACGATATGTTTAGTAAATGCTTTATTTTGACTATAAGCGTGAGGAGAATTTAGCACGGATTGCAACAAGGAAATACAATAAATCAAAGAGCAATTTTCATAGTTAAATTCCTTGAAATCCATAATAGTGGGTTTAGCAACATCTAGGGTTTTAATTTCTTCAATCCCACTTTTATCAAATTTAGCATCAAGATCAACAAATTCCGAATTCTTGGAATGCCTTCTAGGTAAAGGTGGATCATATTCAGTCCCATCATTATCAAGATTCATATTTCAAAACAAAGATTTAATAGGGGACACATCAATAACTTTTAGATCTTCATCTTTATTTTCATAGCAATCCGGTTTAGCGGTCGTCTTATTAACTAAGGTAGCCTGCCTATCCGAAATTTCAGCAGTTAATTTCTCAAGATGAGCAATTTGGGATCTTAAACCATCGAATTCTTTAGACATATCATCAAGCTCGTTATTCACAAAACTCATAAAACTTTTCTGTAATTTAAGCTCGTTTCTGAAGAAACTATTATGTTCAAATTGCAAGACCATGGAACTCCTGACATTGCTTTCGATCTCTTCTAATCTTTTAAGGTGAAGGTCACCAAATTTAGGTAGAGCCATCGTGACAAGCAAGCAAACTAACACACGAGAAAACAAAAAGCAAGCGGGCAAAAAGAGGCAAATAGAGAAAGATAGTGAGGACAGAGAGAGAGAGAGAGAGAGGGCGAATAAAATGGCAAGGGTGAAGTGGTGTAGAGGAAAACGAGAGGCAAATGGCAAATAATGTAATGCGGGAGATAAGGGTATGTGATGGGTACTTGGTATGTTGACTTTTGCGTAGACTTCCTTGGCAACGGCGCTAGAAATCCTTCTTGCGACCTCTTGAGCACTGCATTGGTTTTCCCTGAAGAGGAAGGGATGATGCAGCAAAGTAGCGTAAGTATTTCCTTCAGTTTTTGAGAACGAAGGTATCAATTCAGTAGGAGGCTATGCGCGAGTACCTCGTACCTGCACAAAACAAATAAATCCTCGCAACCAACGCAAATAGGGGTTGTCAATCCCTATAAAGCCACTTACGAGAGTGAGATCTGATAGATATGATAAGATAATATTTTTGGTATTTTTATGATAAAGATGCAAAGTAAAATAAAGGCAAAGTAAAAAGCAAAGGAAATAACTAAGTAGTAGGAGATTAATATGATGAAGATAGACCCGAGGGTCATAGGTTTCACTAGTGGCTTCTCTCGAGAGCATAAGTATTCTACGGTGGGTGAACAAATTACTGTTGAGCAATTGACAGAATTGAGCATAGTTATGAGAATATCTAGGTATGATCATGTATATAGGCATCACGTCCGAGACAAGTAGACCGACTCCTGCCTGCATCTACTACTATTACTCCACTCATCGACCGCTATCCAGCATGCATCTAGAGTATTAAGTTAAAAATAGAGTAACGCCTTAAGCAAGATGACATGATGTAGAGGGATAGACTCATGCAATATGAAGAAAGCCCCATCTTGTTATCCTCGATGGCAACAATACAATATGTGCCTTGCTGCCCCTACTGTCACTGGGAAAGGACAACGCAAGATTGAACCCAAAGCTAAGCACTTCTCCCATTGCAAGAAAGATCAATCTAGTAGGCCAAACCAAACTGATAATTCGAATAGCCTTGCAAAGATAACCAATCATACATAAAAGAATTCAAAGAAGATTCAAATATTATTCATAGATAGACTTGATCATAAACCCACAATTCATCGGTCTCAACAAACACACTGCAAAAAGAAGATTACATCAAATAGTTCTCCACAAGAGAGGGGGATAACATTGTATTGAGATCCAAAAAGAGAGAAGAAGCCATCTAGCTACTAACTATGGACCCATAGGTCTGAGGTAAACTACTCACACTTCATCGGAGGGGCTATGGTGTTGATGTAGAAGCCCTCCGTGATTGATGCCCCCTCCGGCGGAGCTCTGGAACAGGCCCCAATATGGGATCTCATGGATACAGAAAGTTACGGCGGTGGAATTAGGGTTTTGGCTCCGTATCTGATCGTTTGGGGGTACGTAAGTATATATAGGAGGAAGGAGTACGTCGGTGGAGCAACAGGGGGCCCACGAGGGTGAAGGGTGCGCCTGGGGGGGTAAGCGCGCCCCCTACCTCATGGCCTCCTCTTTTCTTTCTTGACGTAGGGTCCAGGTCTCCCGGGTCTTGTTCGTTGAGAAAATCATGTTCCCGAAGGTTTCATTCCATTTGGACTCCGTTTGATATTCCTTTTCTTTGAAACCCTAAAATAGGCAAAAAAAACAGCAATTCTGGGCTGGGCCTCCGGTTAATAGTTTAGTCCCAAAAATAATATAAATGTGTATAATAAAGACCAATAATGTCCAAAACAGTAGATAATATAGCATGGAGCAATCAAAAATTATAGATACGTTGGAGACGTATCAGATGCTTTCTATGCTTGTGGCCAAGATGCCAATATGAATTATGCTTATGGAGATGAACTTGCTATAGTTCCTTATGTTAAACATGAAACTGTTGCTATTGCACCCATGCAGGATAGTCCTATTATCGTTTTGAATTCTCCCAACTACACTATATCGGAGAAGTTTACCTTCTTAAGGATTATATTGATGGGTTGCGTTTTACTATTACACATGATGATTTTGATAGATATAATATGCATGTGCTTGCTGCTCCTACTTGCAATTATTATGAGAGAGGAACTACATCTCCGCCTCTTTATGTTTCCAACACGAAAAAATTGCAAGAAACTGTTTATACTATGCATTGGCCTTTACTTTGTGTGCATGAATTGTTCTTTTATGACATGCCGATGCATAGGAAGAGAGTTAGACTTCGTCATTACATGATATATGTTACCTTTTGCTCACTACTAAATTACAAATCATTGTTAATTAAAATTGGCTTTGATATACCTTGGGATCTGGGTGGATCCATTACTTGAGCACTATATGCCTAGCTTAATGGCTTTAAAGAAAGCGCTGCCAGGGAGACAACCCGGAAGTTTTAGAGAGTCATTTATTTCTGTTGTGTGCTTTTATAAAGTTTAAAAACAAAAAAAATAAAGAGGGCAACCCAAAACTTTTTCAAAAAAGAAAGTGAAAGTGAGAGAGACAAGCATTGTTGAAGTGGGGGAGCTCCTTGAACTTTGTTCATGCTCACGAAAACTTTATGAATCTTAATTACAGACAATTTTCAACAAAAATAATTATCCCCTTGTACAATTCCATTGTATTATAAAAATAATGTGCCAAGGTTTGCCTTTAGGATGTTTTAGATGCTTGTTGGTTTGTACGGTGCAGGACAGAAACTTTGGCTGTAGCGCGTGATTTTACATTTTTTGCTGGAATGTCAAGTGGTTCTGAAACTTTCTGCACTGTCTTTATATACAAATTTTTTTTCCTAATTTTGGTAGAATTTTTGGAGTATCATAGGTATGGTGAATGTTCAGATTATTACAGACTGTTCTGTTTTAGACAGATTCTGTTTTTGATGCATAGTTTGCTTGTCTTGATGAAACTATCAATTTATATCAGTGGATTAAGACATGGAAAAGTTATATTACAGTAGCTACAATTCAAAAACAAAATATGAATTTGTTTACAACAGTACTTAGAGTAGTGATTTTCTTTATTATACTAACGGATCTTACCGAGCTTTCTGTTGAGTTTTGTGTGATTGAAGTTTTCAAGTTTTGGGAGAGATCACGATGGATGAAGGAATAAGGAGTGGCAAGAGCCTAAGCTTGGGGATGCCCAAGGCACCCCAAGGAAATATTCAAGGACTCCCAAGCAACCAAGCTTGGGGATGCCCCGGAAGGCATCCCCTCTTTCTTCTAACGATCATCGGTAATTTCACCTGGAGCTATATTTTTATTCGTCACATGATATGCGTAAATTTTGGAGCGTCTTTTGCATTTAGTTTTCACTTTTCTTTTATGCACCATGCTGGTATGATATAGTCCATGGTTGATTTATAGAATTCTCATTACACTTCACTTAAATCTTTTGAGTATGGCTTTATAGAATGCTTCATGTGCTTCGCTTATATCATTTGAAGTTTGGATTGCCTGTTTCTCTTCACTTAGAAAACAACCATTTGTAGAATGCTCTTCTGCTTCACATATATTTGTTAGAGCGTGGGCATATCTTTTGTAGAAAGAATTAAACTCTCTTGCTTCACTTATATCTATTTAGAGAGATGACAGTAATTGGTCATTCACTTGGTTAGTCATAAAATCCTACATAAAACTTGTAGATCACTGAATATGATATGTTTGATTCCTTGCAATAGTTTTGCGATATAAAGTTGGTGATATTAGAGTCATGCTAGTGGGTAGTTGTGTATTGTAGAAATACTTGTGTTGGAGTTTGTGATTCCCGTAGCATGCACGTATGGTGAACCGTTATGTGATGAAGTCAGAGCATGATTTATTTATTGATTGTCTTCCTTATGAGTGGCGGTCGGGGACGAGCGATGGTCTTTTCCTACCAATCTATCCCCCAAGGAGCATGCGCGTAGTACTTTGTTTCGATGACTAATAGATTTTTGCAATAAGTATGTGAGTTCTTTATGACTAATGTTGAGTCCATGGATTATACGCACTCTCACCCTTCCATCATTGCTAGCCTCTTCGGTACCGTGCATTGCCCTTTCTCACCTCGAGAGTTGGTGCAAACTTCGCCGGTGCATCCAAACCCCGTGATACGATACGCTCTATCACACATAAGCCTCCTTATATCTTCCTCAAAACAGCCACCATACCTACCTATTATGGCATTTCCATAGCCATTCCGAGATATATTGTCATGCAACTTCCATCATCATCATATACATGACTTGAGCATTCATTGTCATATTGTTTTGCATGATCGTAAGATAGCTAGCATGATGTTTTCATGGCTTGTCCGTTTTTTGATGTCATTGCTACGCTAGATAATTGCACATCCCGGTACACCGCCGGACGCATTCATATAGAGTCATATTTTGTTCTAGTATCGAGTTGTAATATTGAGTTGTAACTAAATAAAAGTGTGATGATCATCATTATTAGAGCATTGTCCCATGTGAGAAAAGGATGATGGAAGCTATGATTCCCTCACAAGTTGGGATGAGCCTCCGGACTTTACAAAAAAATAAAAGAGGCCAAAGAAGCCCACCAAAAAAAGAGAAAAAAAAGAGAAAAAAATTAAAAAATGAGATAAAAGAGAGAAGGGACAATGTTACTATCCTTTTACCACACTTGTGCTTCAGAATAGTACCATGTTCTTCATATAGAGAGTCTCTTGAGTTATCATTTTCATATACTAGTGGGAATTTTCATTATAGAACTTGGCTTGTATATTCCGATGATGGGCTTCCTCAAATGCCCGAGGTCTTCATGAGCAAGCAAGTTGGATGCACACCCACTTAGTTTCTAGTTTGAGCTTTCATACACTTATAGCTCTTAGTGCATTTGTTGCATGCCAATCCCTACTCCTCACATTGACATCAATTGATGGGCATCTCCATAGCCCGTTGATTAGCCGCATCGATGTGAAACTTTCTCCCTTTTTGTCTTCTCCACACAACCTCCACCATCATATTCTATTCTACCTATAGTGCTATATACATGGCTCACGCTCATGTATTGCGTGAAAGTTGAAAAGGTTTGAGAACATCAAAAGTATGAAACAATTGCTTGGCTTGTCATCGGGGTTGTGCATGATTTGAATATTTTGTGTGGTGAAGATGGAGCATAGATAGACTATATGATTTTGTAGGGATAACTTTCTTTGTCCATGTTATTTTGAAAAGACATGATTGCTTTATTAGTATGCTTGAAGTATTATTATCTTAATGTCAAATGATAGACTATTGCTTTGAATCACTCGTGTCTTAATATTCATGCCATGATTAGATTACATGATCAAGTTTATGCTAGGTAGCATTCCACATCAAAAATTATCTTTTTTATCATTTACCTACTCGAGGACGAGCAGGAATTAAGCTTGGGGATGCTGATACGTCTCCATCGTATCTATAATTTTTGATTGTTCCATGCCAATATTCTACAACTTTCATATAATTTTGGCAACTTTTTATACTATTTTTGGGACTAACATATTGATCTAGTGCCAGTCCCTGTTTGTTGCATGTTTTTTGTTTCGCAGTAAATCCATATCAAACGGAGTCCAAACGGGATAAAAACTGACGGAGATTTTTTTGGGATATATGTGATTTTTGGGAAGAAAAATCAACGCGAGACGATGCCCGAGGGGGCCACGAGGCAGGGGGGCGCGCCCCAGGGGTCAGGCGCGCCCTGGGCCCTCATGGCCACCCCGTAAGGCGGTTGATGCCCTTATTTTGCCGCAAGAAAGCTAATGTCCGGATAGAGATTGTTTTAAAATTTCAGCCTAATCGGAGTTACGATCTCCGGGAATATAAGAAATGGTGAAATGGCAGAATCTGAGAACGCAGAAACAGAGAGAGACAGATCCAATCTCGGAGGGGCTCTCGCCCCTCCCATTCCATGGAGGCCATGGACCAGAGGGGAAACCCTTCTCCCATCTAGGTAGAAGGTCAATGAAGAAGAAGGAGGAGGGGGCTCTCTTCCCCTTGCTTCCAGTGGCGCCGGAACGCCGCCGGGGGCCATCATCATCACCGCCATCTACACCAACACCTCTGCTATCTTCACCAACATCCCCATCACCTTCCCCCCTCTATCTACAGCGGCCCACTCTCCCACAACCCACTGTACCCTCTACTTGAACATGGTGCTTTATGCTTCATATTATTATCCAATGATGTGTTGCCATCCTATGATGTCTGAGTAGATTTTCTTTGTCCTACCGGTGGTTGATGAATTTCTATGATTGATTTAATTTGCTTGTGGTTATGTTGTTGTCCTTTGGTGCACATCATATGAGCACGCGTGTGGATCACATCATAGGGTTAGTTGTATGTTGATAGGACTATGTATTGGAGGGCAAGAGTGACAGAAGCTTCAACCTAGCATAGAAATTGATGCATACGGGATTGAAGGGGGACCAATATATCTTAATGCTATGGTTGGGTTTTACCTTAATGAACGTTAGTAGTTGCGGATGCTTGCTAATAGTTCCAATCATAAGTGCATAGAATTCCAAGTCAGGGATGACATGCTAGCAGTGGCCTCTCCCACATAAAACTTGCTATCGGTCTAGTAAAGTAGTCAATTGCTTAGGGACAATTTCGCAACTCCTACCACCACTTTTCCACACTCGCTATACTAACTTTATTGTTTCTTTATCTAAACAGCCCCTACTTTTTATTTACGTGGTCTTTATTATCTCGCAAACCTATCCAAAAACACCTACAAAGTACTTCTAGTTTCATACTTGTTCTAGGTAAAGTGAACGTTAAGCATGCATAGAGTTGTATTGGTGGTCGATAGAACTTGAGGGAATATGTGTTCTACCTTTAGCTCCTCGTTGGGTTCGACACTCTTACATATCGAAAGAGGCTACAATTGATCCCCTATACCTGTGGGTTATCACCGTTTAGGTCATATTGGTGTAAAGCGCATGAAGAAACTCCATGCTGATGGGCTTTTGGAATCACTTGATTATGAATCACTTAATGCTTGCGAACCATGCCTCATGGGCAAGATGACTAAGACTCCGTTCTCCAGAAGAATTGAACGAGCAACAAACTTACTAGAAATAATACATACTGGTGTATGCGGTCCAATGAGTGTTGATGCTTGTGGCGGGTATCGTTATTTTCTAACCTTCACTGATGATTTGAGCAGATATGGGTATGTCTACTTGATGAAACATAAGTCTGAAACATTTGAAAAGTTCAAAGAATTTTAGAGTGAAGTGGAAAATCATCATAACAAGAAAATTAAGTTTCTATGATCTGATCGTGGGGGTGAATATTTGAGTTATGAGTTTGGTCTTCATTTGAAACAATGTGGAATAGTTTTGCAACTCATGCCACCTGGAACACCACAGCGTAACGGTGTGTCCAAACCTCGTAACCGCACTTTATTAGATATGGTGCGATCTATGATGTCTATTACTGATTTACCGCTATCATTTTGCGGTTATGCTTTAGAGACGGCTGCATTCATGTTAAATAGGGCACCATCAAAATCTATTGAGACGACACCATATGAACTGTGGTTTGGCAAGAAACCCAAGTTGTCATTTCTTAAAGTTTGGGGTTGCGATGCTTATGTGAAAAAGCTTCAACCTGATAAGCTCGAACCTAAATCGGAGAAATGTGTCTTCATAGGATACCCAGAGGAGACTGTTGGGTACACCTTCTATCACAGATCCGAAGGGAAGATATTCGTTGCTAAGAATGGAACATTTCTAGAGAAGGAGTTTCTCTTGAAAGAAGTGAGTGGGAGGAAAGTAGAACTTGATGAGGTAATTGTACCTTCTTCCTTATTAGAAAGTAGTTCATCACAGAAATCAGTTCCATCGATTCCTACACCAATTAGTGAGGAAGCTAATGATGATGATCATGAAACTTCTGATCAAGTTACTACCGAACCTCGTAGGTCAACCAGATACATATTTTTATTGAATGGTGGAGCTGTCAGTTGGTGCAGTTCCAAGCAGAGCGTCGTGGCGGGATCTACGTGTGAAGCGGAATACATAGCTGCTTCGGAAGCAGCAAATGAAGGAGTCTGGATGAATGAGTTCATATCCGATCTAGGTGTCATACCTAGTGCATCGGGTCCAATGAAAATCTTTTGTGACAATACTGGTGCAATTGACTTGGCAAAGGAATCCAGATTTCACAAGAGAACCAAGCATATCAAAAGATTCTTCAATTCCATCCGCGATCAAGTCAAGGAGGAAGACATGGAGATTTGCAAGATACATACAGATCTAAATGTTGCAGACCCATTGACTAAGCCTCTCTCACGAGCAAAACATGATCAACACCAAGACTCCATGGGTGTTAGAATCATTACTGTGTAATCTAGATTATTGACTCTTGTGCAAGTGGGAACTGAAGGAAATATGCCCTAGAGGCAATAATAAAGTTGCTATTTATATTTCCTTATGTCATGATAAATGTTTATTATTCATGCTAGAATTGTATTAACCGGAAACTTAGTACATGTGTGAATACATAGACAAACAGAGTGTCCCTAGTATGCCTCTACTTGACTAGCTCGTTGAATCAATGATAGTTATGTTTCCTAACCATAGACATGATTTGTCATTCGATTAATGGGATCATATCATTAGAGAATGATGTGATTGACTTGACCCATTCGTTAGCTTAGCACGATGATCGTTTAGTTTGTTGTTATTGGTTTCTCCATAACTTATACATGTTCCTATGACTATGAGATCATGCAACTCCCAAATACCGAAGGAACACTTAGTGTGCTATCAAACGTCACAACGTAACTGGGTGACTATAAAGATGCTCTACAGGTGTCTCCGATGGTGTTTGTTGAGTTGGCATAGATCGAGATTAGGATTTGTCACTCCAAGTATCGGAGAGGTGTCTCTGGGCCCTCTTGGTAATGCACATCACTATAAAGCCTTGCAAGCAATGTGATTAATGAGTTAGTTGTGGGATGATGCATTACGAACGAGTAAAGAGACTTGCCGGTAACGAGATTTAACTAGGTATTGAGATACCGATGATCGAATCTCGGGCAAGTAACATACCGATGACAAAGGGAACAACGTATACCGTTATGCGGTTTGACCAATAAAGATCTTCGTAGAATATGTGAGAGCCAATATGAACGTCCAGGTTCCTCTATTGGTTATTAACCAAAGACGTGTCTCGGTCATGTCTACATAGTTCTCGAACTCGTAGGGTCCGCACGCTTAACATTCGGTGACAATCAGTATTATGAGTTTATGTGTTTTGATGTACTGAAGGTAGTTCAGAGTCCCAGATTTGATCACGGACATGACGAGGAGTCTCGAAATGGTCGAGACATAAAGATTGATATATTGGACGGCTATATTCGGACACCGGAAGTGTTCCGGGTGATTTCGGAGAAAACCGGAGTGCTGGAGGGTCACCGGAACCCCCCACCCCCCAGGGGGAAAGTTGGGCCTTCATGGGACATAGGGAAGAGGGAGGCAGCCCACAAGGGGCAGCCGCATCCCCTCCCTATAGGGAGTCCGAATTGGACTAGGTAGGGGGAC
>NC_041386.1:205796533-205814033 GCF_002162155.2 Triticum dicoccoides | reverse complement strand
CCTTAGAGGGAAGCAACCGCGAAAGCGGGGGTCGACGAAGCGGAAGCGAGAATGTTGGATTGAGTAACGAAAACATTGGTGAGAATCCAATGCCCGAAAACCCAAGGTTTCCTCCACAAGGTTCGTCCATGGAGGGTGAGTCAGGGCCTAAGATCAGGCCGAAAGGCGTAGTCGATGGACAACAGGTCAATATTCATGTACTACCCCTTGTTGGTACGGAGGGACGGAGGAGGCTAGGTTAGCCGAAAGATGGTTATAGGTTTAAGGACACAAGGTAACCCTGCTTTTTTAGGGTAAGAAGGGGTAGAGAAAATGCTTTCAGCCGAGGTCCAAGTACCAAGCACTGCAGCGCTGAAGTATGAGCCCCGTGGACTAGCGATTGCTTCTCCACGAGGCTCATACTAGGCGCTATGGCGCTGAAGTATGTAACCGATGCCATACTCCAACGAAAAGCTCGAACGACCTTCAACAAAAAGGGTACATGTATGTGACGCCCCGAGACCGATGTCCCAGGTGTCTTCCAGTTATTCGCTGTTGTTGCCATGTCTTTTGCTTGTGTGTTGCATCTTATCATGTCATCATGTGCATTGCATCATCATGTTTAAAAACTTGCATCTGTCCCGGCCTCCTCGTTCCGTCCGTTGTCCGTTCTGAGCCCAACCACACTTGCACGTGCCCGCGGCATGTCCGAAATAGTGTTTTTATAAGTGGCCAGGAAATGTTCTCAGAATGGGATGAAAGTTGGCGTGTGGTCTTATTATAGTGTAGATAGACCGTCTGTCAAGTTTCATCGCATTTGGAGTCCGTTTGACGCCCCAACGGATAACTATAGCGGCAGTATAGCCGGTCTAACGTCGGACGTTTTCGGTCTTGGAAAACTGTTGCCGGGCTTTCCCTCTCTTTCCTCTCTAGACCGTCTACACAGCCCACTACCTACCTTCAGGTCCAACCTAACCTCTCTCGTCAGCCCGCGGACCTCCTCGCGTGCGCGCTCGAAAGTTGTCCCAAAACCCGACCCGGGCAGTCGTCACCGTTGGATCCGGATCATCCCCAAACATCTACAAAACATCTCCGTTTTGTTAATTGGACCCCCTAACCTAATTATTCGCGACCGTCCGATTACGATCGGAGGGACCTAGATAACCTCAAACCTTATCTCCTACCTATATAATCATTGTAACCCTAGACCTAGATGTCCCATCCATCCCTCTCATCTCGTCGCCGCCACCCACTCACCATATCCATTGGGATCCTCCCAGATCCATCCACTCCACCCATCCGACATGACCAACTCCCTCGTTTTCAGCACAAGCCAATCTCCTCCTCCTTCCAATCGATCCAACCAAGCCGCGTTGCTCTAATCCCGCAGGAGCCCGAGCTCCTCTGCCCAGCAGCGCCCGATCTCCCCTCATCCCCGAGCTCCACTCGAACCCCCTCCTGCTTTGCTTCGTCCTGCTCTCCGAGCCCAACAGGAGAGGGGCTCCTCCATGGCGTGCTCCTCACCGAGCCCCACCTCGTCGCCGGAGAGGATCTCCTGCAGGACCTACGGCCTCCTCCCACGATTCAGACGCAGCAGCACCCGAGGGCCTCCACCAGCTCACCGCCGCAAACTCCACCACGATCCGGAGCCACCAGGAACCTGTCGCCATGCCTACTGCCTCCTGCATCGAGCAAGGGGACGAGCTCCTCCTTGGCCAGCCACGTCGTCCTCTTGACTCCGACCTCTGTGGGCCGGCCTCAAGCTCGACCTCGCCTCATCGCCCGACGACCGGCGCCGCTGCCGTCGACCACCACCAAGAGAGCACCACGGTGCCCCGTTTTCCCGCACCCCCTCTTGAACCAGGAGCCGGAGCTCGTCCACGTGCTGGCCAGCAGCAGTGCGCCCCGCCTCGACTCGCCATGGAGACCACCGCGGTAAGGCCAGCCCTCGTCGCCCTTCTCCTTTTCCATCCTTTCTTCTTCCACCTCCCTAATCTCTCTGCTCCCTCTCTCTGCCGCCATGGACAGGGCTTCGACGACGCTGCCTCCTCTGCTTCAGAGCAATGCGCCACCCCATGGATCCTTCTCTGCCTGGAGCTTCTTCACCTGCATCCCCCCCCTCCATCCAGATCTACCGTCTTCGCCTCCCTTCCTTCGTCTCCGGTGAGCAGTCGTGCCTCCGCGGCTCTGCTTCCTGTCGAGCAGAGCAGCGCGCCCGCTCGTCCCTGTCGCGTTGACCGCGATAACGCCTGAGCCAGATCCAGCCGGCCCACTTGGCCCGCCAGCCTGCTGCTTCCACCAACTGGGCCTTAGCCCAATGTGAGCCACCCCAGCGCCCCACCTTTTTTCTCTTGTTGGGCCAGGCAGTTTCAGCCCAGTGGTTCCTTTTTTGGTTCTGCGAATTTGATAAATAACCAGGGATTTACATATTTGCAGGAAAACCCTTTCACTTCATGCATATAAAAACTCATCAACCGTGCATCGGAATTAAACAAACTTAATATGAAAGTTGCTTAGAATTTTGTGTAGTTTCATAATATGCAACTTTCACCCATGTTTAAAATGCTTAAAATGTTGTTTGACTAAATTTGCTCCTATGCCATGTTAAAAATGATTTAATTCATAACTAAATAGTCGTAACTCAGAATTTAATAATCTTTATATGTAAACGGGGTAGAAAAATGCCTAGTTTAACATGGTGGTTTTACTTTGCATGTTTAATAACTCTAAAATTGTGTTTAGGGCAGATCAGTACCAAACCAATATATGCATATGGGGATTTACCGAAATTGTTGTTCGTTGCTTCCGGCCTCATTTAAACTTGACTAGATAGGTAGTTTTACTTTGCTTCACCCTCTTGCCATGTTTAACAACATTTAATATTGTTGGGTACATAAACGAGATCGAACTAAATAACTTGAATGTGGTGTTTCGTCAATATGCAACGGAGTTGCATGTTGAGCTCCACTTAATTTGTAGAATTGTTTGTGCATTTTGCCCTGCCATGCCTCATTAAACCGGACATGCATCATACTTGTTTGCGCATCGTGCCATGCTTATGTGATGATTGTTCACTATGTTGTTTGCTTTCTTTCCGGTGTACTTCTTCTCTGTAATCCGGTAACGTTGCGTTTGTGAGGATCCGTTCGACTACGTCTGTTTCTCTTCTTCATGGACTCGTTCTTCTTCCTTGCGGGATTTCAGGAAGGATGACCATACCCTCAAAATCACTTCTATCTTTGCTTGCTAGATGCTCGCTCTTTTGCTATGCCTATGCTGCGATACCTACCACTTGCTTATCATGCCTCCCATATTGTTGAACCAAGCCTCTAACCCACCTTGTCCTAGCAAACCGTTGTTTGGCCATGTTACCGCTTTGCTCAGCCCCTCTTATAGCGTTGTTAGTTGCAGGTGAAGATCGGAGCTTGTTCCATGTTGGAACATGGTTATTTTGTGGGATATCACAATATATCTTATTTAATTAATGCATCTATATACTTGGTAAAGGGTGGAAGGCTCGGCCTTATGCCTGGTGTTTTGTTCCACTCTTGCCGCCCTAGTTTCCGTTATATCGGTGTTATGTTCTTGGATTTTGCGTTCCTTACGCGGTTGGGTTATAATGGGAACCCCTTGACAGTTCGCCTTGAATAAAACTCCTCCAGCAAGGCCCAACATTGGTTTTACCATTTGCCACCTAGCCTTTTTCTTTCCCTTGGGTCGGCCAGCCCAAGGGCCATCTTTATTTTAACCCCCCCCCCCGGGCCAGTGCTTCTCTAAGTGTTGGTCCAACCCAGAGCACCGTGCGGGGCCGTCCCTTGGCAACTTGGGTTATGTTGGTTCCCGTACGCTTAGCTTATCCGGTGTGCCCTGAGAACGAGATATGTGCAGCTCCTATCGGGATTTGTCGGCACAGCGGGTGGTCTTGCTGGACTTGTTTTACCATTGTTGAGGATGTCTTGTGAAACCAGGATGCCGAGTCTGATCGGAATGTCTCGGGAGAAGGAATATCCTTCGTTGACCGTGAGAGCTTGTGATGGGCTAAGTTGGGACACCCATGTAGGGTTTTGAACTTTCGAAAGTCGTGCCCGCGGTTATGGGCAGATGGGAATTTGTTAATGTCCGGTTGTAGAAAACCTGAAGTTGATCTTAAATAAAATACATCAACCGCGTGTGTAACCGTGATGGTCTCTTTCCGTCGGAGTCCGGGAAGTGAACACGGTGTTGGAGTAATGCTTGACGTAGGTTGTTCTAGGATCACTTCTTGATCATAGTTGTTCGACTGTGCTTTTGCCTTCTCTTCTCGCTCTCATTTGCGTATGTTAGCCACCTCATACCTTTACCTTACCTATAAGCTTAAATAGTCTTGATCGCGAGGGTGTGAGATTGCTGAGTCCCCGTGACTCACAGATACTTCCAAAACCAGTTTGCAGGTGTCGTTGAACCGTGCAGGTGACGCAACCAAGCTCAAGGAGGAGCTCGATGAAGATCTTGTCCTTTCTGTTGTTTCGTTCTAGTTGATCAGTAGTGGAGCCCAGTCGGGACGATCGGGGATCTGTGTAGCATTTGGGGTAGTCTTCTTTTATTTTGGCTCCATAGTCGGGCCTTGATTATATTTGGATGATGTAATGCTTTATTCATGTATTGTGTGAAGTGGCGATTGTAAGCCAACTATGTTTTTCTTTCCCTTATGTATTACATGGGTTGTGTGAAGATTACCTCACTTGCAACATTGCTTTCAATGCGGTTATGCCTCTAAGTCGTGCTTCGACACGTGGGAGATATAGCCACATCGAGGGCATTACAAGTTGGTATCAGAGCCTTCCCCGACTTTAGGAGCCCCCCTGCTTGATCGAATAGCTGTCGTTGTTGAGTGTAGAAAAATGTTTTGAGTCTTCTAGGATTATATATATCGGAGAGTTAGGACTTCTTTTTACTCCTCGGTCCCTTCGTTGCTCTGGTGAGGCATCCTGACGTAGAGTTTTGACTCTTCTCTTCTCAAATTTCACTAAAAAATTAGGATCACGCGGGTATCTTGGAATCGTTCCGATCGATTTGTGACGAGAACATTGTTCTTGGTGCCTCCTGTCATTTAGGGGTTGTGACAGTGTCCCGGGGAGTTGAGCTTCGAGGTGTTGTCGTCACAATTTTATCGTTGCAGTTCTGGAATACCTGAGTTTAGTTTCGCCGACATCGAAAATCTCTTTTATGCAGTTGTTGGTGAGATAACCTCGACGCCACCCAGTATTGGGGCGGGAGTTCGGGAGTATTGCCATAACTCGTATAACGGATGCTTTTCGAAGATTGAGGTAGATGATTTCCGAAGGTTTCTTGGTTATGTGTTGAAGGACGGATACAGTTGGATGTAGGATTTGCTAGTTTTGGGTGAGATATTATGCTTCCCCTGTATCCCCAACACCTGATTGCATAACCGGAAAATTTCTGGAGTTTATAAGTGGGAATTCAAGTAGCTCTTAGGATATCTTTCCGACAGATGTATGATTTGAAATTGGGGTTCGACGTCTAGTGGTCCGCCTATCCACGGTTGGTTTTACAGTGGTCTTGTTGTGTCTTAAAGAGTCCTTGGCTATGCCGACTCGGGACGCTTCGTATGTCATGTGCACTGCCTTGTACATGATGGTGTTGTACGATCGAGCCCGTGTAGGCCCCACCACGAAAACTTCGGACGAAATTTCTATCATATGTTTGTTCTGGCTTATTCTACAAGCCAATCCTTTGTTTTGTTTTTGAGTTGTGGTATTCGAGTTGCTTTGAAGTCAAATGTTGATTCCATACCTTCCCTAAGTGGTGTTCTCATATTCCTATGGGAATACTAAACCTTCATGATAATCGAGATTGTCATGCCAATTTCTTTTCAACCGGCGTGTTTCTCTTCAAGTGGATCCGATCATTTTAACATCGCAAGATCACCTCTCGGGTTTTCTCAACGGTGTTTGTTTCATCCATCTCCAAGTTGCCTTTGTTTTTCCCGCCCACCCACCCTTTTTCTTCAAGGATTCAGATTTCTTGATCTAGTGGCCATCTTATTCATGTGAAGTCTCTCCATTCCTTTTCCGTCAATGTTCTTACCCGATGATGCTCAGGAAGATACTAACGGAGCTTCAAGTTATCATTATCTGTTCTTTTTCTTCTCCGGTGGTTTCAATTCAAGCTTTGTTGAGTATATCCTTTCCTCATTTCAATTCTTTTTCCTTACCGGTGCACTTTATTATCATTCCACTTCTCGCTATTTATTGTTCTGGCGTGCTCAAGCTATCTCAAAAGGCTCGTCTTGTCATTCAAGATCAGCTCAGCCTATTTCGAGGTTGTTGCCTCATTTTAGTCATTTAATCTTACCAGTGCATTCTCTCTTTTAAATCGTTCAACGGTGTATCTTTTGAGTGGGCCCTAACCCACAGGTCTTTTCCAGGATCTCACCTGACTCTTCTAATTCTCCCGGAGTTATTCTCAAATTTCTTTTCCAAGTTTGACGTAAGTATGAATTATCATCAGTCAAATGCCTTTCTCCAAGATCTTTCAAAATCTTTTCATCGTCGGTTCAACATTTCTAATTTTTCATCCCGGAGTATCTCAACAATTCATGGTGGTGTTCTCATCGGGTTTTTTCTCAACATTTGAAGACCGAAGAAGAATTTCTCTTCAATCTTATCCATTCTCTCAGAGCCTAGTGGTTCTAGCTTGATGCCGTCCTCTCATAATTGTTTTCGATTGTCAGAATTCTTTTTCACCCATCCGGAGTAATTCAGGAGCCTTTTCAGTTTGATTCTCTGAAGCCCATCATTTCAGAAGATATATTCATTCTCAGCTTTCAGTTCTCATTCTCTAAATCTTACCGGTGCATCATTCAAATATCCTCTAATCAGCTCGTGATCTTTTCATTCACTTGCATCTAAATTCTCTCAAGTTTCTTCGTTCATTTCATAATTCTTCCCGGTGTTTCGATATCTTTTCTTCAATCGTTTTTCAATTCTTATGGTGGTTCTTCCAAGATTCTTCTTCCTTCGTTTATCATATCAATGCATTCGTGCTTTTCCAAATCCTACCGTTGGTTCGTCGAAGACCTTCCCAAGTTGAGGCTATGTCTATCTTAATCCTTTCTACGGGAATAAGTACTATGCCAAATCCATTGTTTGTCATCAATTTAACTGATGAAGGATAAGCATAATGTAATTCTTATTCTTGTTTCATCGAGTAAATACAATTCCTTATTCCGGAGGTTCATCAAATTCTCGGTTTCACTTGATTCATCTTTCTTTTCCCGGAGTTCCAAGTTCTCTCAATTATTTCACCACGGAGATCCATCTAAATCTTTACAAGAATTCACCTTGTGTTTTCAACTTCTTTTTTCCTTTTGTTTGATCATCCTTTTATTACCGGAGTCCCCATGGTAGTTCATCAAGGATTAATTCCTTTTCGAAGTGTTCATCGAGATTCTTTTCTAAGGAGCTCAAGTATTCTTCATCTTGCTATCCGGAGTGCAATTCTTTCTTCCATATCATTGGAGGTGGTATTATGTCATTCTTGATAATTTGAGTTCATGTTTCATGATTCACAGATTGTTAAGAATGGGGTATTTTAAATTCATCAACCTCTTCGTTGGAGTTATCTTGGGTTATATTTCACCTAAAGCTTTCCCTAAGGATTGTTGCTATTTATGGTGCTTATAAATGACCCAAGTTCTTCTTTTATCCTTCCGGTGAATAAGCTTTCTCGTCTCCTTGTTCATATCAATCCAATTCTTCTTCCCGTGAGTGGCAGGTTGTCACCTCATAATTTGAGATGTATTCCATAAGACCATATCAAGATTATTCTTTTCGTTGTTGGTGTTCCAACAACTCCGTTCGACCCTTCTCCTAAGGATGCCTTCTCAAACTCTTTTGTGACAGAAGTTGGCATTTTCTTCTCCATTCTTTTATTTCAATTATCTATATTCTATTCTTTCGTTCCGGAGGCATTGTGATGTTGCTCTTTTCAACCCATCATCTCGTTTGTCAAAGATCATGTTCTTTCCTTTTGTTTATCCATTCAACCGGAGTGTCGTGTTTTCATTCGAGCTCTCTCATCTTATCAAGTTTTACCTCCATTCTCAACCGGAGTGTTGTCTAAAATATTTCTTACACCTTGAGCCTTCCTTTCAATAGTTCCGGAGGTAGTGTATTGTTGATTTCATCAAGTATCTTCTCATCTTGTCAAGTTCATATTCTATGCCTTCCTTTTTGAACCGGAGTGTTGTTGTAATTGATCCTTATCATTCCTTGTACATCTTGTTTCTACCGAAGTGCTTGCATGTACTTCTTGTCCATTGCAACCCTTTTCTCTTGTCTTTCAACCTACAGGGTTCTCATGATGTTCCTTGTTCCTCTTTTCTAATGGAGGTTTTCAACTTCGTTCATCTTTGTTTCATTCTTTCTTTCAATATGTTCAACATCTCAAGGTTCTTTGGATTCACTCGTTTGTCAAAGAAGCAACTTAGTTTTACCTCTTCTCTTTCTTTTCCGTTGTTCCTCCGGTGCCATTCTAGATCTCGGGACGAGATCCTCTCGTAGTGGTGGAGTGTTGTGACGCCCCGAGACCGATGTGCCAGGTGTCTTCCGATTATTCACTGTTGTTGCCATGTCTTTTGCTTGTGTGTTGCATCTTATCATGTCATCATGTGCATTGCATCATCATGTTTAAAAACTTGCATCTGTCTCGGCCTCCTCGTTCCGTCCGTTGTCCGTTCTGAGCCCAACAACACTTGCACGCGCCCGCGGCATGTCCGAAATAGTATTTTTATAAGTGGCCGGAAAATGTTCTCGGAATGGGATGAAAGTTGGCGTGTGGTCTTATTATAGTGTAGATAGACCGCCTGTCAAGTTTCATCACATTTGGAGTCTGTTTGACGCCCCAACGGATAACTATAGCGGCAATATAGCCGGTCTGACGTCAGACGTTTTCGGTCTCGGAAAACTGTTGCCGGGCTTTCCCTCTCTTTCCTCTCTAGACCGTCTACACAGCCCACTACCTACCTTCAGGTCCAACCTAACCTCTCTCGTCAGCCCGCGGACCTCCTCGCACGCGCGCCCGAAAGTTGTCTCGAAACCCGACCCAGGCAGTCGTCACAGTTGGATCCGGATCATCCCCAAACGTCTACAAAACATCTCCGTTTTGTTAATTGGGCCCCCTAACCTAATTATTCGCGACTGTCCGATTATGATCGGAGGGACCTAGATAACCTCAAACCTTATCTCCTACCTATATAATCGTTGTAACCCTAGACCTAGATGTCCCATCCATCCCTCTCATCTCGCCGTCGCCACCCACTCACCATCTCCATCGGGATCCTCACAGATCCATCTACTCCACCCAGCCGACACGACCAACTCCCTCGTTTTCAGCACAAGCCAATCTCCTCCTCCTTCCAATCGATCCAACCAAGCCACGTCGCTCTAATCCCGCAGGAGCCCAAGCTCCTCTGCCCAGCAGCGCCCGATCTCCCCTCATCCCCGAGCTCCACTCGAACCCCCTCCTGCTTTGCTTCGTCCTGCTCTCCGAGCCCAACAGGAGAGGGGATCCTCCATGGCGTGCTCCTCACCGAGCCCCACCTCGTCGCCGGAGAGGATCTCCTGCAGGACCTCCGGCCTCCTCCCACGATTCAGCCGCAGCAGCACCCGAGGGCCTCCACCAGCTCACCGCCGCAAACTCCACCACGATCCGGAGCCACCAGGACCCTGTCGCCACGCCTACTGCCGCCTGCATCGAGCGAGGGGACGAGCTCCTCCTTGGCCAGCCACGTCGTCCTCTTGACCCCAACCTCTGCGTGTCGGCCTCAAGCTTGACCTCGCCTCATCGCCCGACGACCGGCACCGCTGCCGTCGACCACCACCAAGAGAGCACCACGGCGCCCCGTTTTCCCGCACCCCCTCTCGAACCAGGAGCTGGAGCTCGTCCACGCGCTGGCCAACAGCAGTGCACCCCGCCTCGACTCGCCATGGAGACCACCGCGGCAAGGCCAGCCCTCGTCGCCCTTCTCCTTTTCCATCCTTTCTTCTTCCACCTCCCTAATCTCTCTGCTCCCTCTCTCTGCCGCCATGGACAGGGCTTCGACGCCGCTGCCTCCTCTACTTCAGAGCAACGCGCCGCCCCATGGATCCTTCTCTGCCTGGAGCTTCTTCACCTGCATCCCCCCCCTCCTCCGTCCAGATCTGCCGTCTCCGCCTCCCTTCATTCATCTCCGGCGAGCAGTCGTGCCGCCGCGGCTCTGCTTCCTGTCGAGCAGAGCAGCGCGCCCGCTCATCCCTGTCGTGTTGACCGCGATAACGCCTGAGCCAGATCCAGCCGGCCCACTTGCCCCGCCAGCCTGCTGCTTCCACCAACTGGGCCTTAGCCCAATGTGAGCCACCCCAGCGCCCCACCTTTTTTTTCTCTTGTTGGGCCAGGCAGTTTCGGCCCAGTGGTTGTTTTTTTTGGTTCTGCGAATTTGATAAATAACCAGGGATTTACATATTTGCAGGAAAACCCTTTCACTTCATGCATATAAAAACTCATCAACCGTGCATCGGAATTAAACAAACTTAATATGAAAGTTGCTTAGAATTTTGTCTAGTTTCATAATATGCAACTTTCACCCATGTTTAAAATGCTTAAAATGTTGTTTGACTAAATTTGCTCCTGTGCCATGTTAAAAATGATTTAATTCATAACTAAACAACCGTAACTCGGAATTTAATAATATTTATATGTAAATGGGGTAGAAAAATGCCTAGTTTAACATGGTGGCTTTACTTTGCATGTTTAATAACTCTAAAATTGTGTTTAGGAAAGATCGATACCAAACCAATATATGCATATGGGGATTTACCGGAATTGTTGTTCGTTGCTTCGGGCCTTATTTAAACTTGACTAGATAGGTAGTTTTACTTTGCTTCACCCTCTTGCCATGTTTAACAACATTTAATATTGTTGGGTACATAAACGAGATCGAACTAAATAACTTGAATGTGGTGTTTCGTCAATATGCAACGGAGTTGCATGTTGAGCTCCACTTAATTTGTAGAATTGTTTGTGCATTTTGCCCTGCCATGCCTCATTAAACCGGACATGCATCATACTTGTTTGCGCATCGTGCCATGCTTATGTGATGATTGTTCACTATGTTGTTTGCTTTCTTTCCGGTGTACTTCTTCTCTGTAATCCGGTAACGTTGCGTTTGTGAGGATCCGTTCGACTACGTCCGTTTCTCTTCTTCATGGACTCGTTCTTCTTCCTTGCGGGATTTCAGGAAGGATGACCATACCCTCAAAATCACTTCTATCTTTGCTTGCTAGATGCTCGCTCTTTTGCTATGCCTATGCTGCGATACCTACCACTTGCTTATCATGCCTCCCATATTGTTGAACCAAGCCTCTAACCCACCTTGTCCTAGCAAACCGTTGTTTGGCCATGTTACCGCTTTGCTCAGCCCCTCTTATAGCGTTGTTAGTTGCAGGTGAAGATCGGAGCTTGTTCCATGTTGGAACATGGTTATTTTGTGGGATATCACAATATATCTTATTTAATTAATGCATCTATATACTTGGTAAAGGGTGGGAGGCTCGGCCTTATGCCTGGTGTTTTGTTCCACTCTTGCCGCCCTAGTTTCCGTTATATCGGTGTTATGTTCCTGGATTTTGCGTTCCTTACGCGGTTGGGTTATAATGGGAACCCCTTGACAGTTCGCCTTGAATAAAACTCCTCCAGCAAGGCCCAACATTGGTTTTACCATTTTCCACCTAGCCTTTTTCTTTCCCTTGGGTCGGCTAGCCCAAGGGTCATCTTTATTTTAACCCCCCCCCCCCGGGCCAGTGCTTCTCTAAGTGTTGGTCCAACCCAGAGCACTGTGCGGGGCCGTCCCTTGGCAACTTGGGTTACGTTGGCTCCCATACGCTTAGCTTATCCGGTGTTCCCTGAGAACGAGATATGTGCAGCTCCTATCAGGATTTGTCGGCACATCGGGTGGTCTTGCTGGACTTGTTTTACCATTGTCGAGGATGTCTTGTGAAACCAGGATGCCGAGTCTAATCGGAATGTCTCGGGAGAAGGAATATCCTTCGTTGACCGTGAGAGCTTGTGATGGGCTAAGTTGGGACACCCCTGCAGGGTTTTGAACTTTCGAAAGCCGTGCCCGCGGTTATGGGTGGATGGGAATTTGTTAACGTCCGTTTGTAGAAAACCTGAAGTTGATCTTAATTAAAATACATCAACCGCGTGTGTAACCGTGATGGTCTCTTTCCGGCGGAGTCCGGGAAGTGAAGACGGTGTTGGAGTAATGCTTGACATAGGTTGTTCTAGGATCACTTCTTGATCATAGTTGTTCGACCGTGCTTTTGCCTTCTCTTCTCGCTCTCATTTGTGTATGTTAGCCACCATATATGCTAGTTGCTTGTTGCAGCTCCACCTCATACCTTTACCTTACCTATAAGCTTAAATAGTCTTGATCGCGAGGGTGTGAGATTGCTGAGTCCCCATGACTAACAGATACTTCCAAAACCAGTTTGCAGGTGCCGTTGAACCATGCAGGTGACGCAACCAAGCTCAAGGAGGAGCTCGATGAAGATCTTGTCCTTTCTGTTGTTTCGTTCTAGTTGATCAGTAGTGGAGCCCAGTCGGGACGATCGGGGATCTGTGTAGCATTTGGGGTAGTCTTCTTTTATTTTGGCTCCGTAGTCGGGCCTTGATTGTATTTGGATGATGTAATACTTTATTCATGTATTGTGTGAAGTGGCGATTGTAAGCCAACTATGTTTTTCTTTCCCTTATGTATTACATGGGTTGTGTGAAGATTACCTCACTTGCGACATTGCTTTCAATGCGGTTATGCCTCTAAGTCGTGCTTCGACACGTGGGAGATATAGCCACATCGAGGGCGTTACAATGTACCCGAAACTAACACAGGTGGGTAGGTGGAGAATACCTAGGGGCGCTAGACAACTCTCTCTAAGGAACTCGGCAAAATAGCCCCGTAACTTCGGGAGAAGGGGTGCCCCTCACAAAAGGCCCGGGTGACTGTTTACCAAAAACACAGGTCTCCGCAAAGTCGTAAGACAATGTATGGGGGATGACGCTTGCCCAGTGCTAGAAGGTCAAGGAAGTTGGTGAACTGATGACAGGGAAGTCGGTGACCGAAGCCCTGGTGAACGGCGGCCATAACTATAATGGTCCTAAGGTAGCAAAATTCCTTGTCGGGTAAGTTCCAACCCGCACGAAAGGCATAACGATCTGGGCACTGTCTCGGAGAGAGGCTCCGTGAAATAGACATGTTTATGAAGATGCAGACTACCTGCACCTGGACAGAAAGACCCTATGAAGCTTTACTATTCCCTAGATTGGCTTTGGGCCTTTCCTGCGCAGCTTAGGTGGAAGGCGAAGAAGGCCCCCTTCCGGGGGTGGCGAGCCATCAGTGAGATACCACTCTAGAAGAGCTCGGATTCTAACCTTGTGTCAGACCCGTGGGCCAAGGGACAGTCTCAAGTAGACAGTTTCTGTGGGGCGTAGGCCTCCCAAAAGGTAACGGAGGCGTGCGAAGGTTTCCTCGGGTCAGACGGACATTGGTCCTTGAGTGCAAAGGCATAAGGGAGCTTGACTGCAAGACTCACCCGTTGAGCAGAGACGAAAGCCGGCCTTAGTGATCCCACAGTGCCGAGTGGAAGGGTCGTCGCTCAACGGATAAAAGTTACTCTAGGGATAATTGGCCGATCTTCCCCAAGAGTCCACATCAACGGGAAGGTTTGGCACCTCGATGTCGGCTCTTCGCCGCCTGGAGCTGTAGGTGGCGTCCACATCAAAAGAGCAATCATAACCTAGAGTGCTAAATAGATTTTCAGCTCTAACTCTATCAATTTGAGTCTCCACAATACAAAGCACTTTAGGGGCAAACTTAGTCACGATCTCGCGTAGCTCTTGAACTGTTGGGGCGTTGCCTATACCTCGACAGTTCCAGCATACTCCGCCGAGGAGGCCGCCGATCTTGCGTCATTTGGTTTGCCGGAAACTGAAAACTTCTTAGCATTTGACTTGTATGATAGAATAGCCGAGCCTTGAGCTGACTTACTCCTCTTCGGGTCCTGCTTTGGAGGCGGGTTAGGAGGAACAGCAGCGCCCCCTTTGCCTCCAGTTACCTGTATTATCTCCATGCCCATGTCTGTCCCATTAGCAGGAGGCTCAAAAAACTGTTCCGAAGGGCGTTTCCGGTTCAGATCTGCCTCGTCCATCTCATCATCCGCTTGGGCCTTCTTCCCTTCTCGATTTCATCTCCGCCATCATGCTGAGGATCTTGTCCTGGGGTCCATGACTGCTGGATGTTCCGGCGTCTCCTTCCCCAACGAGTACTGTTGGAGCTCTCAGATTTTTGAACACTAACACCGAGGGGGTATGCATCCCGTCGCTGTGCTCCTTAAATTGATGCCCCATCATACCACATACCTAGCACCAATCCGGCAGCCTTTCATACGTCACTGCAAATATTTCTCGTTGCCCACCTCTAACCAGCGAAGTTGCTTTCTTCAATGGTTTACGGACTTCGAGCCTGAGCCTAACTCTGTAAAAATTACCCTCAAGATCAAATGAGGACGGCTCTGCATCTACAAATTCTGCAATCTTGGACGCCAAAGCCTTCACCATACCATGATAACCTATTGGGAGGTCATGATCCTTGCCCAAATATCAATTGTGTTGAACTCAATGGATATCGGCTTAGAGAATCCATCATAGGGAGCTATAACCACCGGATTCCCCCTGAAGTGCCATGGCCCTCCATGTGTGACCGTCTCCCAATCGCCTAGGCAGTTGAACTGCATGAGGAATAAGTTATCCTCAAGGGTTTTGATCTTTACTGGCCTCGTCAAATCCCACGCAGAGCGCATATTGCGAAAGAACCAGTAATTACCGAACTCTTTATCCATATGCACCCGAACAAGGATCATCCACCTGAGTTTTTTCGCCGTCGGGGCGTTCTCTTCATCGAACACCACGTCGTCGAGGTCCTCCTCGTTCAAGGCCAACTCTTTCATCAGGTCCTCGATCTTCCCCTTACTTCCCGATGTAGACCCTTCGCCTTGATTCGCCATGTCCAGAGCTCCCGATCCGATCTTCCTCACCCCACGAGCTAGGTCGCATCCCTCAGCCAAGGCTGGGAAGCAGTCTCAACGACCGCCCCATAGTTAACCCGAGTCTACCGGTCCCGATCAGCGATGGCGGAGTACAAGTTTTCTCAACGCCGCCGGAAGCGACGAGAGGACATATAAACCCTAACTAGAGGAAAAGGGCAACTTCCTAGTCCAATTCATGTTGTTTGCTCATCTGCAGCGATCACACGTGATGCACGAGGACCAGCTGTGTCGGGTGTAGCTGAGAACTTGGTTTCGCTCCAAAAAAAAAACTGAGAACTTGGTGCACACACATGATGCAGCCCCGCGGACGCCCTTGCTTTACTGCGTGATCTCGCTCTGGTTCACTAACTGGGATTTTCTAGAGTTATTATGGAATCGGACTGCCTGGAGATAATTGAAGCGTGCAAAGGTGAAACAGATATAAGAGCACCATACTCAGCGATCATAGCAGACTGTTTTCAGCTTGCAGATGGCATGTCACAGATAAGTTTTCAACATTGCTGCAGGGAAGCAAATAATTTGGCACATAATTGTTTTTGTCTTAGGAGGATGAGACACAGCAGCGCAAGGTGTGCGCTCGCCACGCCCAAATCATGCAGCTGCACAACTCAGAATTTAGGAATGTTGACTGGAGTTTTTTTTTTCCTTTTCTGACCATCTTGTGTATAGAGTACAGTGGAGGGTAGCCACTCAAAAACACCACACTCTTGCATGCAGAATAAACCATAAGTTCAAATGTCAATTCAACCAGCTAAACCCAACAACAAATCTCACAGCTATTAATTGAACAAAACAAAGAAGTTCGTCCACTACATTGAATGGGAGAGTTAGCAACAACTTCTCTATTGAATCAGACATGGTAAGCAGAAAAGATAAAAAAAATGAGCAAGCTATCTTTAGCTAAGCCTGTGATTTGTCTATAGATATCAATCCGAATTTGGTACATGTGAAACAAAAAATACAACAAACCCGCATAAAATCTCTCCCTTCAGCAGGGTAAATTTCGCTTTAGTACAGATACCATCCTCCAAGTACTAAAACTAAAGAGTTTTACCAATTGAAGATCGTAAGGGGCATTACATCAAGGGGATCCCTCCACCAGCATATTCAACCTCCTGCCATTGAGAAAAATAATTCAATCAGTTCAAGCAACCTACATATGCAGATACACATTCACAAATCCATACAAACTATACTATTACAGTATTGGAAATCAACATGTTATTGACTAGGCATCTTGTTGCACCCAGTGGCAAAAAGGTATTAACAATTTGTGGGAATTGATTAAATTTAGCACAAGTTACAGCAGTGAACGTGAGATTTTTCAATACGCATTATGGGTTATAATAGAACCTACATTTCGGCTAATTAGTTGACATGTTGGGCCAACTACAATGCAGATATCATTATCCAGGTAATCCATAATTAAACCTCAAGTGGGACCACATTGCAGCATGGATTTTTACCATTGTTAAAAGTGCCGCGCCTAGGCTCTAGGCATAGCAGAACACCTAGCTCACAATTGCGCTTAATGTGCGCATAATTGCGCTTAAGCGTGCGCTTTGGTCAGGAAAGTGCAAGGCGATGGCAAAATGCACAAATAACATCTACACTTCTTCAACTTCGATTTTTATCATGTAAAACAGGAAATGATACGAGCCATAGACTACTGCAGCCGGTCACAAGATGTTTTGATGCATTTGTGATTAATTTTGCTGGGCCAAAGGCAGTAGTAGTGTCTATCTTGCACATGTAGTTTAAGAAAATGTTTATTCAACATAGTTATCAACAGAAGCGCAAAGATCTACCAGTGCCCTGTAGCATGGTTTACTGGGAATGATCATTATTTCACAGATAAGGAAGTTCTGAAAGAAATCTTTAATGTTGTTTCGTAAGCATAAAGGATTCAGGTAAGCTTGATGTCAATATATGGAGAAGGCCCAGGCTGGAGGAGGACAGATGCCATGGCAGCTAACACTCGACCACAGGCAAGGAGGCAAACGTGTGGGCTGCTCAAAGCCACAGGAACAAACAGATTCCACCCATGGGTTGAACTTGAAACCGTTCTCAACCCAAAAATTCTCAACACAACCCAACTCGATTTTGATTGTTTTTCAGTACACCATGCCCAAAGCCAAACTGGTATCTTCTTCAACCAATTCCAAACCACCAAAATCAACCCGACTGGAAAATCCAAACCAGTTCAACCAGCCTCATTAGACCGCCTAATAATGTGGTAAACAGAATCTCACTGTTGTTTGACAAAGTATGTTCTACTGAGATTAGTTGAGATAGATGTTTTAACCCAGTTCACAAGCCCCATAGTTGTTAAGATATAGTCATCTTACCATCTATCCAAAAGACCGATCTGTTAGGAA
>NC_041386.1:205784106-205796287 GCF_002162155.2 Triticum dicoccoides | reverse complement strand
CATCTGACGTGGATATGGAATGACCAACACCTCCCCTCACACCTGACTTGGGTGGGAGATACAACACCCCCCTTCAAGTCTCAGTCCCCGCATTTCTCCCAATCATTTATCCTCACCCAAGGCGTGAGGGGAGGTGTTGATTATTCCATATCCACGTCAGATGTGAAGATGAGGGGGGGTGTTGCTATTCTGTATCTCCTCTTCCTATCAGATCGGTCTTTTGGGATGGTTGGTTGATAGGAATATCTAACAATAGCAAGGGTGCAGCGCCCTGAATAGATAAACGATATTCCATCTGGTTATCATACATACATAACTGAGACCAATACAAGCTACTATCAGAGAATAGTTTTAAAACACTAGTGAGCACCAGCCAAAAGCCAATGAAAAAAGTACCCCGTTCCTTGATATAAGGTGTATAGATTTTTGAGAAAAAACCCGAAATATAAGGTGTATTGCGTTGCACCACTCATTTGGATAATTTGTTTAGGGATTTGATTACATTTCCTTACATTAGGCAAGCTCCTCTATTTTCTCATGCCAATTAGTCACAAGTCAAAAACAATGAGAATATGGCACTGAGAAACAACAAATAATTTAGGTGGTATTAGCAACATACCCGAGCAGGAGACAGTGAAGATACCCAGTCTGATGCATTTGTTGGAAGAAGACCCAATGTATTGAGCTGTAGAACAAAATAATCACGTGTCTGAAGTGCTTACAGAAATATATGCAGATTCTGGCTTAACCTGTTATTATACTAACCTTCCAAACACCCAAACCCATAGCGGCCAAGTTGAGAGCAGTGAAGAGCAACTTAGGTGCAAGTGTATCCACCCTTGGGTCCTTAAATGGTTCAAAAACTGCAAAGATGCATAATTAAAATTTAAAAAAGAAAAGAAACAGCTCATTAACACAATCCTGAATCATGTGGACAATGAGGTAATCATATTTTGGTACATCATGCCCAAAAGGCTCATTAGCACATCTCTGGAATATGGTAATAGACAATAGAAGCATATATTTCTTGTACCCAAGAGAATCAGACTGGGTGAGTCATGCAGTGTTACAAAACAAAAATTGTTCTTTCCACTTTTTTTTGAGAAGTTCTTTCCACTTATTATATCAAGAGAAACCAGGATGGTTATCCAGTTTCAATGATAACTTCGAAATCTGCGTTCAATTTTACCATGGAGCAAACATAAGCAAATAAATGGTTTTGGTCAACACATAATTAAATGTATCCTCCCTGTCAAAAAATGTGTTTCAATATCAAATATTATTCAAACGGCTAAAGCTGTCCACAGAAGAGAACGACTTGATGTATGAGCGACCATAGTCCACAGTTACCAAGACCAATGTCAATGTCTGGATCCACAATCAGGTTCATGCCAGATTCGATGCTGGGACAGCACCAGGTCTCCGATCCAGGTGGAGATGGATGAGAGGGCGCTTAAGATTAGCTGAACCGTTACATTTCACCATCACTAACTACCACCGCATCTAGTCATTGGTGTTACTACTGTAAGCCAGAACTGCTCACACATCACTTGCAACAAGGCTAATATTATCTCTCCCTATCCCCTCTTCTTGTCCCTGTTGACCTGGATCGCTGACATGGTTCCATCCTGACGGCCAACCTAGACCGACCAACGAGTGACCCAGACCATCATTGATAACATCAACCCCAATCCCGGTATCTACGTGCATACATGTCTAGCCTATATGTTAATGCTTTACTGAGTTCATAGTAACATCAGTTACCACCCACTTTAACTACAGAAATCAACAGCATTGACAATCGACTGTTGGAGTTAACTTGACTCAAGATGTGCATGCATGTGAGCATAGCACCCTAGACTTTTAGCTTCCTTACAGGTGTAACAGTCGCTCGTTGAGTAGATTAGCTGCTTGCATGCAATGGCACAGTGTGCATCCATGAGTCTACTGGGAGAACGCATGCACTTAGATGGAACATGTGGGAGTTCATGAAAGCAGTGAATCAAAGATGTTGTGTGTGTCCTGTATAAATCCATCCTTGTGACCGACTTGTTTAGAGGGAATAAATAGCAAGAACAAGAAAAGGCCAAGGTGGCCAAAAGCATAATTGTTGTGTTTTAAGTGCTCTTCTTCCACAAGAGTAACATGTGTATGTTCTCTCCCAGAATAGGGTGTGTGATACACCTCTATGAGACAGGAAGGGTGCAAGATAATAGAGAATAGAGGTGTGAGAAGCAACTTCAACACAGAGCAGCACACTATCTCTGCTGTTCATGATCTATGCCCAGTGCGCTGTAATAACTAGAGGATACACCACATGTTGCTGCGGGAGTTGGTTGATGAAAAATTTCGGTTGAAGAAATTAGCTTGCTCAATCAGGCATCAGGGCCAATCGAATATACTCCCTCTGTAAACTAATATAAGATCGTTTAGATCACTAGTGATCTAAACGATCTTATATTAGTTTACAGAGGGAGTATATCAGAACATGAAAATCAAATATGTACCCAGCCAGAGCAGAACTCCGCCTATGTTGTCTCAACATAGCCGGTCCCAAGCCCGGGTAAAGGAGGAGGGTTGTGATAGGCTTGGCGAGCCAACATAAAAACTCAGCCACTCTTATGGAGATGAAACCCAAAAGATTTTCGTTGGGGCGTAACCCTCTCAGCGACGCGCCACATCGGAACCCGGGTGTGGTGGAAAATGGGCAAGGGCCGGGCCGTCACCCCCCAAGTGGCGCGCCGTATCTTGATCCGGATACGGTGGCAAGTGAGCGAGGATCAGGTCGTCGCATCCTTAGTGGCGCGCTACATCGGCGCCCGGATGTAGTGGAAAATGAGCAAGGGTCTTCGCATTTGACTCGACGAGTGCGAAGGGTAAGGAAGCTAGCCGAGCCTAGGAGGATTCGTTTAGGTAGCTGGAACATAGGGTCTCTGACAGGGAAGCTTCGAGAGCTAGTTGATGCAGCGGTGAGGAGAGGTGTTGATACCCTTTGCGTCCAAGAAACCAAATGGAGAGGACAGAAGGCGAAGGAAGTGGAGGATACCGGCTTCAAGTTGTGGTACACGGGGACAGCTGCAAACAGAAATGGCGTAGGCATCTTGATCAACAAGAGCCTCAAGTATGGAGTGGTAGACGTCAAGAGACGTGGGGACCGGGTTATCCTGGTCAAGCTGGTAGTTGAGGACTTGGTTCTCAATGTTATCAGCGCATATGCCCCGTGGAAGACATGGAAGACAATGAGAACACCAAGAGGGAGTTCTGGGGAGGCCTGGAAGACATGGTTAGGAGTGTACCGATTGGTGAGAAGCTCTTCATAGGAGGAGACCTCAATGGCCACGTGGGTACATCTAACACAGGTTTTGAAGGGGCGCATGGGGGCGCTTTGGCTATGGCATCAAGAATCAAGAAGATGTCTTAAGTTTTGCTCTAGCCTACAACATGATTGTAGCTAACACCCTCTTTAGAAAGAGAGAATCACATCTGGTGACTTTTAATAGTGACCAACACTCTAGCCAGATTGATTTCATCCTCTCGAGAAGAGAAGATAGGCGTGCGTGCCTAGACTGTAAGGTGATACCTGGAGAGAGTGTTGTACCCCAGCATAAGCTGGTGGTTGCTGACTTCCGCTTTCGGATTCGTGTCCAACGGGATAAGCGTGCCAAAGTCGCTAGAACGAAGTGGTGGAAGCTCAAGGGGGAGGTAGCTCAGGTGTTCAAGGAGAGGGTCATTAAGGAGGGCCCTTGGGAGGAAGGAGGGGATGCGGACAATGTGTGGATGAAGATGGCGACTTGCATTCGTAAGGTGGCCTCGGAGGAGTTTGGAGTGTCCAGGGGAAGGAGAAGCGAAGATAAGGATACCTGGTGGTGGAATGATGATGTCCAGAAGGCGATTAAAGAGAAAGATTGCTTCAGACGCCTATACCTGGATAGGAGTGCAGACAACATAGAGAAGTACAAGATGGCGAAGAAGGCCGCAAAGCGAGCTGTTGATGAAGCAAGGGGTCGGGCATATGAGGACCTCTACCAACGGTTAGGCACGAAGGAAGGTGAAAGGGACATCTATAAGATGGCCAAGATCCGAGAGAGGAAGACGAGGGATATTGGCCAAGTCAAATGCATCAAGGACGGAGCAGGCCAACTCTTGGTGAAGGACGAGGAGATTAAGCATAGATGGCGGGAGTACTTCGACAAGCTATTCAATGGGGAGAATGAGAGTTCTACCATTGAACTGGACGACTCCTTTGATGAGACCAGCATGCGTTTTGTGCGGCGAATCCAGGAGTCTGAGGTGAAGGAGGCTTTAAAAAGGATGAAAGGAGGCAAGGCGATGGGCCCTGATTGTATCCCCATTGAGGTGTGGAAAGGTCTCGGGGACATAGCGATAGTATGGCTAACCAAGCTTTTCAACCTCATTTTTCGGACAAACAAGATGCTAGAAGAATGGAGACGGAGTATATTAGTACCAATCAAGAACAAGGGGGATGTTCAGAGTTGTACTAATTACCGTGGAATTAAGCTGATGAGCCATACAATGAAGCTATGGGAGAGAGTCATTGAGCACCGCTTAAGAAGAATGACAAGCGTGACCAAAATCAGTTTGGTTTCATGCCTGGGAGGTCGACCATGGAAGCCATTTTCTTGGTACGACAACTTATGGAGAGATATAGGGAGCAAAAAAGGACTTGCATATGGTGTTCATTGACTTGGAGAAGGCCTTTGATAAGATACCGCGGAATGTCATGTGGTGGGCCTTGGAGAAACACAAAGACCCAGCAAAGTACATTACCCTCATCAAGGACATGTACGATAATGTTGTGACAAGTGTTCGAACAAGTGATGTCGACACCGATGACTTCCAGATTAAGATAGGACTGCATCAGGGGTCAGCTTTGAGCCCTTATCTTTTTGCATTGGTGATGGATGAGGTCACAAGGGATATACAAGGAGATATCCCATGGTGTATGCTCTTTGCGGATGATGTGGTGCTAGTTGACGATAGTCGGACGGGGGTAAATAGGAAGTTAGAGTTATGGAGACAAACCTTGGAATCGAAAGGGTTTAGGCTTAGTAGAACTAAAACCGAGTACATGATGTGCGGTTTCAGTACTACTAGGTGTGAGGAGGAGGAGGTTAGCCTTGATGGCCAGGTGGTACCTCGGAAGGACACCTTTCAGTATTTGGGGTCAATGTTGCAGGAGGATGGGGGTATTGATGAAGATGTGAACCATCGAATCAAAGCCGGATGGATGAAGTGGCGCAAGCTTTTGGCATTCTTTGTGACAAGAGAGTGCCACAAAAGCTAAAAGGCAAGTTCTACAAGACGGCGGTTCGACCCGCAATGTTGTATGGCGCGGAGTGTTGGCCGACTAAAAGGCGACATGTTCAACAGTTAGGTGTGGCGGAGATGCGTATGTTGAGATGGATGTGTGGCCACACGAGGAAGGATCGAGTCCGGAATGATGATATACGAGATAGAGTTGGGGTAGCACCAATTGAGAAGCTTGTCCAACATCGTCTGAGATGGTTTGGGCATATTCAGCGCAGGCCTCCAGAAGCTCCAGTGCATAGCGGACGGCTAAAGCGTGCGGAGAATGTCAAGAGAGGGCGGGGTAGACCGAATTTGACATGGGAGGAGTCCGTTAAGAGAGACCTGAAGGATTGGAGTATCACCAAAGAGCTAGCTATGGACAGGGGTGCGTGGAAGCTTGCTATCCATGTGCCAGAGCCATGAGTTGGTTGCGAGATCTTATGGGTTTCACCTCTAGCCTACCCCAATTTGTTTGGGACTAAAGGCTTTGTTGTTGTTGTTGTTGTTGTTGTTGTTGTTGTTGTACCCAGCCAGAGCAGGTATAACTGTTCACCAATCACAAGCACTACCCTATAGCCTTCCTAACATTAACCTACACACCAATACTAAGGCAAAGAACATAAATCAGAAATGACTGAACAAAGGGTCTTAAAGTAGCAGAGTTAGCAATCTCTTCAACTGAACAAGCAACCCATACTAAAAATTCAGTTGACTCAAGACAGTACCTTTCCCGACAGATCGGAGTGCGTTGAAGGGCTGCCAGAGAGCAGAGAAGACGATGCCAATGCTGAACAGGTGCACTGTGCTCCCGGCCATCCACATCATAAAACCCATCATCATCAGGTTCTTGAAGGGCGCCTGCGCCACCTCCCAGGCTTTCTGCTCAGAGCAAGACCGCATAAACTTCAATTAGGACTGCCCAAAACCTAGAGACTATCAAGCAAGTGAACTCGGGGAATCAGCCCAGAAGGAAGCGCTGAGATCCGGTTCCTCCTCAATTGCTTCTATGCTAGACCTAGACAAGTTGGCCAATTCACACTGAATCGGTACAGTTCCGGGAGTATCTAATCCCTGGATCTATCTCGCTAGGAGACTACTACGACGAGCATCGGGGAATCGAGCGAACCTGCCCCTTCCAGGCGGCTTCGGTCTCCTTGCGCTGCCGCGCGCTGGCGGCGTCGTCCTGAGAGCCAAGAAAAACAGCACGTAAATTCTACTGTCCGAGCGAGCGAAGGAACAGTTCCAGAAAAGAGGGCAGGGGGGTGGGGCGGGGTACCGCTTCCGGGGCAGATCTGGTGAAGCCGGGGGGATCGGGGAAGGCAGGCGAGGATGAGGAGGAAGATGCGTCGTGGAGCTCCACTGCCCAGCGGCGGGCGAGGCCCTTGCCCTTCTCCATCGCCGGCGGCCGCGGCTACTGACGGATCAACCGGTTCTGGTTTGGTTTTGGAGCTTGGACTCTCGGCGTGGATGATGGGAGACGGCAGCCTCGACCTCCAACTTCAACAAACAGGACTACAGGAGTGGAGCGGTCAATTTTTGAGATATCTCCTTCGTACAGTAGTGTATTCACGTATTGGTCCTGCATTTGACCAAAGATCTTGTTTGTTTGTTTCGGGCAAGATCTTGTTTGTTTGTTTCGGGCTTTGGGTCTCACTTGCAATTCTTACTCTCTCCGTTCGAGATTAGTTATATTTCTATTGTTTTTAAGTTAAACTTATTTAAATGTTATCAAATCAATTAAACAAAAGTAAAACTCAACTAACTACGCCTTCTCACAGCAATTTAGAGCAAGGACCCAGGCTGAAAACTTATACAAGGGGGGCCAATGGAAGACGTAGAACATCAAGGGACGCGAGCACATAGATTTAGAGCATTTTAAGTAAACAGTGTAGGGGTGCTTTAAGAAGAAGAAGAAAAACTACAGGCGGGAGCCATGGTTTAGGCCTACCCACCTTGGCGCTGTGCCTGATTTTGAGTCGTCGTCCGATAAAACTTACCGACGGTCCAGATCTGTCAACATTCCTCCTATCCTAGGCCGATAGGTATGGGCTAGGCCCGACTGCCTTGCTACTGCAAAATCTACAACCCTGACGGCTACAAGTACCAGGATCGAGGCTTTAGGCGAGGTATCTAGTGGATCACGAACTCGGCGGCGGCTGCTCTCTGTTCTTCTCCTACCTCCACCCCCTTCCTCAACATTCGTGTATCCATTCCTCTTGTAATCGCTACTGAGACAAGAATCCATGTGTGAGTGCTATAGATCGTGTGATAGATATATCTGGTACCTAACATCTGGTATACAGAGTCACGCACCACCCTTCACCCTCAAAATTTCCCTAATTTTTCTCCCAGTTCCTCCAATTCCACCGGTGACGACGCCACGCCCGCTGTCAAACCACCAGAGTGAGATGCCATGTCTGCCAATGGGCAGTTGTTGTGGTATCTCAAGAGATCATGCGCTCAGGTGGAGGAGATGATCTTAGTGTTGGGTGTTGCAAGCGTCGGTAACCCTCTCGCGGTTATCCCATTTGTCGATCCGTCAGTCTCAACCACGACACACGCCTCGTCAACGCCCGTCCCCAACGTCTCCGGCTCCCAGGAAGTGCTTGAGGTCATGACGCCCCTCCCCCCTCCTGTAACACACCCGGTGTCATGCTACAGTCCCCCTAATGGTGCCATGTCACAATTAATATTGCTAAACTTCACTTTGATCCAGACCGAGTTCAAGTTCAAATTTAAATTCCAAGTCAAAATATGTTGGTGAACATTGCATGGGAAACAAAAAATTTCCTACGCTCACCAAGATCAATCTAGGAGATGAACATCTACGAGAGGAGAGATCGCATCTACATCCCCTTGTAGATCGCTAAGCGGAAGAGTTAAGAAACGCGGTTGATGTAGTCGAACGTCTTCGCGATCCAATCACGATCCGTCCATGAACTCCCGATCAAGTACCGAACGGACGACACCTCCGCGTTCAACACACGTACGGCTTGATGACGCCTTCACCTCCTCGATCCGCGAGCGATGGTGAAGTAGTAGCTCGAGTTCTTCAGCAGCACGATGGCGTGGCGGTGGCGGTGGTGGAGCAATCTCAGCAGAGCTTCACTAAGCACTCTGAGAGAGGGAGGAACTACGAGGGGGAGGAAGGGCAGCGCCGTGGCATGAAAGGGTGTGGCTGCCCTTCCTCTATGCCTCTATATATAGGGGGAAGGGAGGAGGGGTGTCGCCCTAGGGCTTCCCCTAGGGTGGGGGCGGTGGCCACCAAGGGGGGAGGCACACTAGGTCTAGATGGCGCTGAAGGAAATATGCCCTAGAGGCAATAATAAAGTTGTTATTTATATTTCCTTATATCATGATAAATGTTTATTATTCATGATAGAATTGTATTAACCGGAAACTTAGTACATGTGTGAATATATAGACAAAACAGAGTGTCCCTAGTATGCCTCTACTTGACTAGCTCGTTAATCAAAGATGGTTAAGTTTCCTAACCATAAACATGTGTTGTCATTTGATGAACGGGATCACATCATTAGAGAATGATGTGATGGACAAGATCCATCTGTTAGCTTAGCATAAATGATCGTTTAGTTTTATTGCTATCGCTTTCATCATGACTTATACATGTTCCTCTGACTATGAGATTATGCAACTCCCGAATACCGGAGGAACACCTTGTGTGCTATCAAACGTCACAACTTAACTGGGTGATTATAAAGATGCTCTACAGGTATCTCCGATGGTGTTTGTTGAGTTGGCATAGATCGAGATTAGGATTTGTCACTCCGATTGTCGGAGAGGTATCTCTGGGCCCTGTCGGTAATGCACATCACTATAAGCCTTGCAAGCAATGTGACTAATGAGTTAGTTGCGGGATGTTGCATTATGGAACGAGTAAAGAGACTTGCCGGTAACGAGATTGAACTAGGTATTGAGATACCGACGATCGAATCTCGGGCAAGTAACATACCGATGACAAAGGGAACAACGTATGTTGTTATGCGGTTTGACCGATAAAGATCTTCGTAGAATATGTAGGAACCAATATGAGCATCCAGGTTCCGCTATTTGTTATTGACTGGAAGTGAGTCTCAGTCATGTCTACATAGTTCTCGAACCCGTAGGGTCCGCACGCTTAACGTTCGATGACGATCAGTATTATGAGTTTACGTAATTTGATGTACCAAAGTTAATTCGGAGTCCTGGATGTGATCACCGACATGACTAGGAGTCTCGAAATGGTCGAGACATGATGATTGATATATTGGAAGGCTATGTTTGGACACCGGAATGGTTTCGGATAAGTTCAGGCAATTACCGGAGTACCGGGGGCTTACCGGAACCCCTCGGGGAGTCAATGGGCCTTAATGGGCCATGGTGGGAGAGAGAAGGAGGCGGTCAAGTGGGGGGGCGCCCCCCCAAGCCCAATCCGATCTGGGGAGGGGGGCGGCCCCCCTTTCCTTCTCTCCTTCTCCTTTTTCCTTCTTCTCCTACTCCAACTAGGGAAGGAGGGAACCTACTCCTACTAGGAGTAGGAATCCCCCTTGGGGCGCGCCATAGAGAGGGTCGACCCTCCCCTCCTCCACTCCTTTATATACGGGGGAAGGGGGCACTCCATAGACACACAAGTTGACAGTTGTCTTAGCCGTGTGCGGTGCCCCCCTCCACAAATTTCCACCTCGGTCATATCGTTGTAGTACTTAGGCGAAGCCCTGCGTCAGTAACTTCATCATCAGCGTCATCACGCCGTCGTGCTGATGAAACTCTCCCTTGGCCTCAGCTGGATCAAGAGTACGAGGGACGTCACCGAGCTAAACGTGTGCAGGTCGTGGAGGTGCCGTGCGTTCGGTACTTGATCGATTGGATCGCGAAGACGTTCGACTACATCAATCGCGTTACTTAACGCTTCAGCTTTCGGTCTACGAGGGTATGTGGACACACTTCCCCTCTTGTTGCTATGCATCTTCTAGATAGATCTTGCGTGATCGTAGGAAAAAATTTGAAATACTGCGTTCCCCAACAGTGGCATCCGAGCCAGGTCTATGCGTAGATGTTATATGCACGAGTAGAACACAAAGGAGTTGTGGGCGTGGGTATATATATATATATTGCTTGCCGTCATTAGTTGATTCTTGATTCAGCGGTATTGTTGGATGAAGCGGCTCAGACCGACATTACGCGTGCACTTACGCGAGACTGGTTCTACCGACGTGCTTCGCACACAGGTGGCTAGTGGGTGTGTTTCTCCAACTTTAGTTGAATCGGTTTCAATGAACAGCGTTCTTTCTGAAGATCAAAAAGCAATCACTATACTACGTTGTGGTTTTGATGCATAGGTAAGAACGATTCTTGCTAGAAGGCCGTAGCATCCACGTAAAACTTGCAACAACAAAGTAGAGGACGTCTAACTTGTTTTTGCAGGGCATGTTGTGATGTGATATGGTCAACACGTGATTATATAAATTGTTGTATGAGATGAACATGTTTTGTAACACTGTTATCGGCAACTGGCAGGAGCCATATGGTTGTCGCTTTATTGGATGAAATGCAATCGCCATGTAATTGCTTTACTTTATCACTAAGCGGTAGCGATAATCGTAGAAGAAATAGTTGGCGAGACGACAACGATGCTTCGATGGAGATCAAGGTGTCAAGCCGGTGACGACGGTGATGATGACGGTGCTTTGGAGATGGAGATCAAAAGGCACAAGATGATGATGGCCATATCATACACTACAAAAAAAGACACATCCATGACATTTTGGGCCGAACAAAAAAAAATTCTGTCATACATATGACACTTCTATGATGATAATTGTGACAAAACCCGGTATCATCATAGATGTGGTGGGCTCCTACTTCTATGACAAAAAATCATGACAGAAAATGGGCTTTTCATCCTGGGCGGGCCGGAGACGCAGCTGCATGACATTCTTTGGGCCGTCCATGACGGAAAAAACCGTGGTAGAAGCGAGGGGGAGGAAAATTTCGGGGAGTTCCTGGTTACGGTGGGAGGTCGGGGGCCGAGCGATGCGCGTTTCTCTCATACACGTACACGCGTGTGTGCGAGGCGTTGGCTCTAGCTGAACCTGAGCGAGGCGTTGGGATCTAACTAAACCCGAGCGATTGCACTGCAGGCTACGCGTTACTGAACCCGAGCGATCGATCGATGGCTGTTAACTGAACCCGATCGAGCGATTCCTTGGCTACTACTGCTAACTGAAGCCGATCAATGGGATGAACAGTGAGCGTTGCGGGGGGTTTGGATGAACAGTGAGCGGTGGCATTGCCTCTGGATGAACAAGACCTCGTGGTGTGGTGGAGGGTTGGATGAATAGTAGACGGTGGAGGGGTGCCCGTGGAGGGGTGGATGAACAGGACCCCGTGGTGTGGAGGGCAGGATGAACAGTAGACGGTGGGGGGGTTCTCGTGGAGGGGTGGTTGAACAGGACCCCATGGTGTGGAGGGTTGGATGAACAGTTGACGGTGGAGGGGTGGTTGAACAGTAGCCGGTGGAGTAGCGCGCGGTGGAGGCTGGATGAACAGGAGCCCGTGGAGGCTGGAGGAGGTCGACGGTGGATGAACAGTAGCTCATGGAGGCTGGAGGGGGGTCGACGATGGAGATGAACAGTATCCCATGGAGTCCTGTTTTGCAGTACGCCACACCCCTCCCGATGAACAGGACCCCCGTTTCGACTGTAGCGCTCCAACACAAGTCCGTTTCCTCCGTTTTGCGGTACGCCACACCCCTCCCGATCAACAGGACCCCCGTTTCGACTGTAGGAGGTCCGTTTCCTCTGTTTTGCGGTACGCCGCACCCCTCCCGATCAACAGGACCCCATTTCGACCGTAGGAGGTCCGTTTCCTC
>NC_041386.1:205733377-205783823 GCF_002162155.2 Triticum dicoccoides | reverse complement strand
GACGCTGTTTCTCCATTCCGACCCAGCCATGTACACGAGCCCTCGCCGTACGTATGCGCGAGTAGGCGTTTGAGACCCCGCCCGTATGTACACATACGTGGCCGTATTTTCTTTCTTGCACCCTGGCCGCCTCTACTATGACACGTGCGCGCCTTTACATCCACCAGTATATATGTACGTACACGTTCGCGACCAGAATGACAACGCTACGTACGCTTCGACCAGGTGGGTCCCGACTGTCAGGCACTTCCTTGCGTGCGAAGGTGTAGTTGGTGGGTCCCAACAGTCAAGGAGGAAACGTTTTTTTCGCGAAATACGGTGGCCCGTCCGGTGGGTCCCTGCTGTCAGGTGGAGGAATCATTATTTTCTGCGTAATAAGGAGGCACTTCCTTGCTGCCGCCGTGGACCCAGCTGTCAGCCTCTCCACGTACAGTCCACGTCCGATGGAAGTCGTTCCTTGACCACGTTGACCACGCCGCGCCAAGAGCACCAGGGCAGTGGACGACGGCGAGGCCTAGGAAGGGGATGACGCAGAGCCGGTGAAGACGCGGCAGTGGATGCCCACGCGGAGAGGAGTATGAGGGTTCACTCGTTCGGCTGCGGTGTGAGGCTGCCGTCGCCGCAGGGCCTAGCCAGCGGTGGGAATAGTAGGGGGCGGTGAGGCCTCCGCGGCAGCACAGCCGACCATGGGAGGCAGGAGCAGGCGGCACGACCGACACTGCTTTGGGCGGCTGGAGCAAGAAGACCAGAGGTTGAAGAAGCACTACGGCCGTTGGATGGACATCGTACGGTCACTGGAGCTAGAATCATGCATATTGACTAAGTTGACAAAGCCCTCCGTCCCCGTCAAATTAGTAGGCCCACAAGTCAGCCTCCCACCAAGGTGGGTCCCAGCTAGCAGGGGGTATTCATTTTTTTGTGCGTAATAAGGAGGCACTTCCGGTGGGTCCGAGCTGACAGTAGGGGGAACGTTTTTTCGTGAAATATGGTGGCCCGTCGGGTAGGTCCCAGCAGTCAGGGGCAAACGTTTTTTTCGTGATATACTGGTGGGCGTCCGGTGGGTCCCTGCTGTCAGGTGGAGGAATAATTATTTTCCGCGTAATAAGGAGGCACTTCCTTGCAGCTGCCATGGACCCAGCTGTCAGCCTCTCCACGTACAGTATTGTTCTGATGGAATTCGGTCGTTAACCACATTGACCACGGCGGTGGACGACGGCGAGGCCTAGGAAGGGGACGACGCGGAGCCGGGGAAGACATGGAAGTGGATGCCCACGCGGAGAGGAGTACGAGGGTTCACCGGTTCGGCTGCGCTGCCGTCACCGCAAAATAACAGGGGGTGTGGGTGAGTGGAGTGTAGGGATGGCCTGGCTAGTGGTGGGAGTAGTATGGGGGCGGTGAGGCCTCCGCGGCAGCACAGCCGGCCACGGGAGGCAGGAGCAGGCGGCACAACCGGCGCTGCTTTGGGCGGCTGGAGCAAGAAGACCAGAGGTTGAAGAAGCGCTACGGCCATTGGATGGACATCGTACGGTCAGTCGAGCTAGAATCGTGCATATTGACTAAGTTGACAAAGCCCTTCGTCCCCGTCAACTTAGTAGGCCCACTATACTGGGTCCCAGCTAGCAGGGGGAGTATTCATTTTTTTGTGCGTAATAAGGAGGCACTTCCTTGTGTGCGAAGATATAACTAGTGGGTCCGAGCTGTCAGCGGCGGTAACTTTTTTTCGTGAAATACAGAGGCCATTTCGGTGGGTCCCAAATGTTAGGTGGAGGAAATCATTATTTTACGCGTAATAAGGAGGCATTTCCTTGCGTGCGGCCGTGGACCCAGCTGTCAGCCTCTCCACGTACAGTCCACTTCAGATGCATGTCGGTCGTTGACCACGCCATGCCGAGAGCACCAGGGCGGTGGACGAAGGCGAGGCCTAGGAAGGAAACGACACGGAGGCAGGGAAGACTCGGCCGTTGTTTTTGTTTCCCACGCGGAGGGGAGTACGACTGTATGAGGGTTTACTGCTTCGTCTGCCGTCGCCGGAGAATAACAGCAGGTGTGGGTGAGTATAGGGATAGCTAGGCCAGCGATGGGAGTACGGTGGGGCAGTGAGGCCTGTGCGGCAGCATAGCCGGCCGCGGGGAGGAGGGAGCAGGCAGTCCCGCCGGCGCTTGTTTGAGCGGCTGGAGCAGGAAGAGCAGAGATTGAAGAAGCACGACGACCGTTGGATGGACATCCAACAGTCACTGCTTGTGCGTCAACCTTTTTTTAGGAGAACCTCAAATCTGTGGAAAACAGCATACAACTCATCTGCCATTGTTTCTAATAATTTTCAGCCCATTTGCTAATTCTTAAGGTTTTTTTGGAGCCCATATTCTTTTTGTTAGCATTACAGCCCAAATTGTGGCCACGGTTAAAAAATTATACAAAATTTTGCATATTTCGGTGTGGTCCGAACTGTTTTTGATCCCGAAATTTTGACTCACATTCAAACTGATTTTAAAAATAAATGTATATCAATATAAATCTAACAAATTCTCCATGCATAAAAATTAATGTAATTTAAAATCTTGAAATGAAAAAAAAAAGATATTTGAAATTAATTGCCGGTTTGATGTGTTTTAAAAATGTACAACCCATTTCTCATTACTGATGAGCCATTTTCTCGGCCATTCGAATCAAAGCTCTCCTCGTCTTGAAAGATTTGCAGCCCAACAGGCCTGACAAAGCGACTTGCTTGGCAAATCACAAAAAAACTGGGGTGTGGCCGTGGACCCAGCTGTCAGCGTCTCCACGTACAGTACTCTTCCGATGGAAGTCGTTCCTTGACCACGTTGACCACGCCGCGCGGAGAGCACCACGACGGTGGACGACGGCGAGGCATAGGAAGGGGACGACGCGGCAGTGGTAGCCCGCACGAAGAGGAGTACGAGGGTTCATTGGTTTGGCTGCGGTGTGAGGCTGCCGTCGCTGCAGGGCCTGGCTAGCGGTGGGAATGGTAGGGGTGGTGAGGCCTCCGCGGCAGCACAGCCGGCCACGGGAGGCAGGAGCATGTGGCACGACCGGCGCTGCTTTGGGCGGCTGGAGCAAGAAGACCAGAGGTTGAAGAAGCACGACGGCTGTTGGATGGACATCGTTATTTTGTGCATAATAAGGAGGCACTTCCTTGCGTGCGAAGATATAGCTGGTGGGTCCAACCTGTCAGCGGGGGGAACATTTTTTTAGTCCATTTGGTGGGCTGGGTGAAACAATGATGTAGCATCTGTGCAGCCCGTTTAAATCCCATTTGCATTTTTCTCGAAATCCGCGGACTTGCTGGGCTGGGTGAAAATATCATGTTGGGCTAGACGGAGAAATGTTATAAAAACATAAACACATGATTGCACGTCAGTAAAATCTTTGCAAGCTTATGTACGCAATCACTAGGAGTTAACTTGCCAAGTTATATATAAACAATTATTATTATTATTTTGTAAGAACTTTCAACTTATGAAATAAAATATCATTTTAATTTGATGAGTTAATAGTACGTGGGGTATTATTATTTTTTAGGCTAGACGTGGGACAGTTGAGTTGGTTCTAGGGGAAAGTACTGGGAGAAAACCTAGTTTACATCGAAAAAGAAAGTGGGAGAAAATTCAGAGACCTGCTGAGTCCACCTGAGGAGGGGAATATGTTGGGAGGAAGGAGATTCAAAGCACGGCAGCCGAGTGAACTAGTTTTTTTTACGGACAAGTGAACTAGTTTACATACATAAGCAAATAGCCACTAAAAAAAGCAATCAGGTTAATGGGTTCTTAAAAGAAATATTTCGGACAAACAGATAATTACGACACATAGGCTAATGCATGAAACACTCAGATGATAAAGGTGCTTATAAACAGATAAAGTACAACATCTAGACCTTCCTGGCATGCTTGATCAAGACGTTGCGGCTGTCCGTGTACTCGTTGGTTACGGGAAGCAGACATGCCCTCATGTCCAAGATCTGCATGTACATGTCGTAGCATGCGTATGCGTCCTTGGCCGCGTAGGTTATGTAGGCTAGATTCAGAGGTACCTCCCATGTGTTCAGGTTGTCTTCTTTCATGTTGGCGTATCAGGGGTCGATGATGGTCTCAGCGAGGTCAACCACGGAGTCCTTCTCCTGCCCGTTGCTGATGATCTTGTATTGCTTCTAGATGTCGACAAGCTTGTTGCACCAAATGGCCGAATCGTCGCGTTCTTCCTTCTCTCCACCGTAGCGAAGGTGCAGTCGGCGCTGCCGATGAAACAGGCGAATGCTCTAGAACCTGGTGCAGCCATAGGACTGAGGCGAGGCAGAGCTTCACCGAGTCTGTATCGTTGGTGTACATCACATTCAACTTGGTGCAGCCATAGGACTGAACGGCGAACTCAAAGGGGAACTCCTTGCTGAAGTCCATATCCAGCAGGCTCACCCCTCGGATCGCCATTGGAGTCTCTTCGAGTGAACGAGTGTGTAGGCGGCAACAGCAGTTCGTTTTTCAGCTCCTGGGGAACTGGATTCAACAGTAAACTGAGTGTGTATAGGCGACAACAATTACTACCCCTCCCTCGTCCGCTACACGCCCGACAGAAGATGCACCCTCGGCCACACGTCGGTTCACGAGCGGGTCTGTATTGGTACTGTAATAACAGGAGTTAGTGGTCACTTTACTTAAATTTAATTAGCTCTAATAGAAATTTATACTTAAAACAAGCAATGCATTCGCTCGTTCTATCAGTGCCACAGGATCAACATGCACAACAATTAGAATTATTATTCTTAGGACGCACACGATCAACACATTTGTCGCACTTTCACAAAGATAATACTACCAAGTTTGAACTGTTTGTTATGGTTGTTGTCCTTTGCATCATCATGCCGTGTTTCCCAGCTTGCAAGATTCAGAACCAACAAATAAGATCCAAATAATAAGTACAACAAAGATGCCTACACATCTCATTGATTCCCACCTTGCAAGATTCAGAACCAACAAATAAGATCCAAATAATAAGTACAACAAAGATGCCTACACATCTCATTGATTCCTAGCTTGCAAGATTCAGAACCAACAAATAAGATTCAAATAATAAGTACAACAAAGATGCCTACACATCTCACTGATTCCCAGCTTGCAAGATTCAGAACCAACCCATTAGAGCCTTTTGATAAAGTGAATATCGGGATTAAATCCATCTTCGCTAGCCATGTCATACAATCGAAGAACTTGGCGAATGCTCTTGACCATCACAACATCTGTAGTTGAGTATTCCTGTTTGCATAGCACAAACCAGGAGAGCATGATTTCACTCTGAACCCGATCGAGCGATTCCTTGGCTACTACTGCTAACTGAAGCCGATCAATGGGATGAACAGTGAGCGTTGCGGGGGGTTTGGATGAACAGTGAGCGGTGGCATTGCCTCTGGATGAACAAGACCTCGTGGTGTGGTGGAGGGTTGGATGAATAGTAGACGATGGAGGGGTGCCCGTGGAGGGGTGGATGAACAGGACCCCGTGGTGTGGAGGGCAGGATGAACAGTAGACGGTGGGGGGGTTCTCGTGGAGGGGTGGTTGAACAGGACCCCATGGTGTGGAGGGTTGGATGAACAGTTGACGGTGGAGGGGTGGTTGAACAGTAGCCGGTGGAGTAGCGCGCGGTGGAGGCTGGATGAACAGGAGCCCGTGGAGGCTGGAGGAGGTCGACGGTGGATGAACAGTAGCTCATGGAGGCTGGAGGGGGGTCGACGATGGAGATGAACAGTATCCCATGGAGTCCCGTTTTGCAGTACGCCACACCCCTCCCGATGAACAGGACCCCCGTTTCGACTGTAGCGCTCCAACACAAGTCCGTTTCCTCCGTTTTGCGGTACGCCACACCCCTCCCGATCAACAGGACCCCCGTTTCGACTGTAGGAGGTCCGTTTCCTCTGTTTTGTGGTACGCCGCACCCCTCCCGATCAACAGGACCCCATTTCGACCGTAGGAGGTCCGTTTCCTCCGTTTTGCGGTACGCCACACCCCTCCCGATCAACAGGACCCCCGTTTCGACCGTAGGAGGTCCGTTTCCTCCGTTGTGCGGTTCGCCAGGCCTCGTTTCCATCGCCTCTTCCATCCAAGCCCTCCCGATGAACACCACCACGCATTCTGTTCTGACCCATGAACACGATGACGACGCTGTTTCTCCATTCCGACCCAGCCATGTACACGAGCCCTCGCCGTACGTATGCGCGAGTAGGCGTTTGAGACCCCGCCCGTATGTACACATACGTGGCCGTATTTTCTTTCTTGCACCCTGGCCGCCTCTACTATGACACGTGCGCGCCTTTACATCCACCAGTATATATGTACGTACACGTTCGCGACCAGAATGACAACGCTACGTACGCTTCGACCAGGTGGGTCCCGACTGTCAGGCACTTCCTTGCGTGCGAAGGTGTAGTTGGTGGGTCCCAACAGTCAAGGAGGAAACGTTTTTTTCGCGAAATACGGTGGCCCGTCCGGTGGGTCCCTGCTGTCAGGTGGAGGAATCATTATTTTCTGCGTAATAAGGAGGCACTTCCTTGCTGCCGCCGTGGACCCAGCTGTCAGCCTCTCCACGTACAGTCCACGTCCGATGGAAGTCGTTCCTTGACCACGTTGACCACGCCGCGCCAAGAGCACCAGGGCAGTGGACGACGGCGAGGCCTAGGAAGGGGATGACGCAGAGCCGGTGAAGACGCGGCAGTGGATGCCCACGCGGAGAGGAGTATGAGGGTTCACTCGTTCGGCTGCGGTGTGAGGCTGCCGTCGCCGCAGGGCCTAGCCAGCGGTGGGAATAGTAGGGGGCGGTGAGGCCTCCGCGGCAGCACAGCCGACCATGGGAGGCAGGAGCAGGCGGCACGACCGACACTGCTTTGGGCGGCTGGAGCAAGAAGACCAGAGGTTGAAGAAGCACTACGGCCGTTGGATGGACATCGTACGGTCACTGGAGCTAGAATCATGCATATTGACTAAGTTGACAAAGCCCTCCGTCCCCGTCAAATTAGTAGGCCCACAAGTCAGCCTCCCACCAAGGTGGGTCCCAGCTAGCAGGGGGTATTCATTTTTTTGTGCGTAATAAGGAGGCACTTCCGGTGGGTCCGAGCTGACAGTAGGGGGAACGTTTTTTCGCGAAATACGGTGGCCCGTCGGGTAGGTCCCAGCAGTCAGGGGCAAACATTTTTTTCGTGATATACTGGTGGGCGTCCGGTGGGTCCCTGCTGTCAGGTGGAGGAATAATTATTTTCCGCGTAATAAGGAGGCACTTCCTTGCAGCTGCCATGGACCCAGCTGTCAGCCTCTCCACGTACAGTATTGTTCTGATGGAATTCGGTCGTTAACCACATTGACCACGGCGGCGGACGACGGCGAGGCCTAGGAAGGGGACGACGCGGAGCCGGGGAAGACATGGAAGTGGATGCCCACGCGGAGAGGAGTACGAGGGTTCACCGGTTCGGCTGCGCTGCCGTCACCACAAAATAACAGGGGGTGTGGGTGAGTGGAGTGTAGGGATGGCCTGGCTAGTGGTGGGAGTAGTATGGGGGCGGTGAGGCCTCCGCGGCAGCACAGCCGGCCACGGGAGGCAGGAGCAGGCGGCACAACCGGCGCTGCTTTGGGCGGCTGGAGCAAGAAGACCAGAGGTTGAAGAAGCGCTACGGCCATTGGATGGACATCGTACGGTCAGTCGAGCTAGAATCGTGCATATTGACTAAGTTGACAAAGCCCTTCGTCCCCGTCAACTTAGTAGGCCCACTATACTGGGTCCCAGCTAGCAGGGGGAGTATTCATTTTTTTGTGCGTAATAAGGAGGCACTTCCTTGCGTGCGAAGATATAACTAGTGGGTCCGAGCTGTCAGCGGCGGTAACTTTTTTTCGTGAAATACAGAGGCCATTTCGGTGGGTCCCAAATGTTAGGTGGAGGAAATCATTATTTTACGCGTAATAAGGAGGCATTTCCTTGCGTGCGGCCGTGGACCCAGCTGTCAGCCTCTCCACGTACAGTCCACTTCAGATGCATGTCGGTCGTTGACCACGCCATGCCGAGAGCACCAGGGCGATGGACGAAGGCGAGGCCTAGGAAGGAAACGACACGGAGGCAGGGAAGACTCGGCCGTTGTTTTTGTTTCCCACGCGGAGGGGAGTACGACTGTATGAGGGTTTACTGCTTCGTCTGCCGTCGCCGGAGAATAACAGCAGGTGTGGGTGAGTATAGGGATAGCTAGGCCAGCGATGGGAGTACGGTGGGGCAGTGAGGCCTGTGCGGCAGCATAGCCGGCCGCGGGGAGGAGGGAGCAGGCAGTCCCGCCGGCGCTTGTTTGAGCGGCTGGAGCAGGAAGAGCAGAGATTGAAGAAGCACGACGACCGTTGGATGGACATCCAACAGTCACTGCTTGTGCGTCAACCTTTTTTTAGGAGAACCTCAAATCTGTGGAAAACAGCATACAACTCATCTGCCATTGTTTCTAATAATTTTCAGCCAATTTCTAATTTTTAAGGTTTTTTTGGAGCCCATATTCTTTTTGTTAGCATTACAGCCCAAATTGTGGCCACGGTTAAAAAATTATACAAAATTTTGCATATTTCGGTGTGGTCCGAACTGTTTTTGATCCCGAAATTTTGACTCACATTCAAACTGATTTTAAAAATAAATGTATATCAATATAAATCTAACAAATTCTCCATGCATAAAAATTAATGTAATTTAAAATCTTGAAATGAAAAAAAAAAGATATTTGAAATTAATTGCCGGTTTGATGTGTTTTAAAAATGTACAACCCATTTCTCATTACTGATGAGCCATTTTCTCGGCCATTCGAATCAAAGCTCTCCTCGTCTTGAAAGATTTGCAGCCCAACAGGCCTGACAAAGCGACTTGCTTGGCAAATCACAAAAAAACTGGGGTGTGGCCGTGGACCCAGCTGTCAGCGTCTCCACGTACAGTACTCTTCCGATGGAAGTCGTTCCTTGACCACGTTGACCACGCCGCGCGGAGAGCACCACGACGGTGGACGACGGCGAGGCATAGGAAGGGGACGACGCGGCAGTGGTAGCCCGCACGAAGAGGAGTACGAGGGTTCATTGGTTTGGCTGCGGTGTGAGGCTGCCGTCGCTGCAGGGCCTGGCTAGCGGTGGGAATAGTAGGGGTGGTGAGGCCTCCGCGGCAGCACAGCCGGCCACGGGAGGCAGGAGCATGTGGCACGACCGGCGCTGCTTTGGGCGGCTGGAGCAAGAAGACCAGAGGTTGAAGAAGCACGACGGCTGTTGGATGGACATCGTTATTTTGTGCATAATAAGGAGGCACTTCCTTGCGTGCGAAGATATAGCTGGTGGGTCCAACCTGTCAGCGGGGGGAACATTTTTTTAGTCCATTTGGTGGGCTGGGTGAAACAATGATGTAGCATCTGTGCAGCCCGTTTAAATCCCATTTGCATTTTTCTCGAAATCCGCGGACTTGCTGGGCTGGGTGAAAATATCATGTTGGGCTAGACGGAGAAATGTTATAAAAACATAAACACATGATTGCACGTCAGTAAAATCTTTGCAAGCTTATGTACGCAATCACTAGGAGTTAACTTGCCAAGTTATATATAAACAATTATTATTATTATTTTGTAAGAACTTTCAACTTATGAAATAAAATATCATTTTAATTTGATGAGTTAATAGTACGTGGGGTATTATTATTTTTTAGGCTAGACGTGGGACAGTTGAGTTGGTTCTAGGGGAAAGTACTGGGAGAAAACCTAGTTTACATCAAAAAAGAAAGTGGGAGAAAATTCAGAGACCTGCTGAGTCCACCTGAGGAGGGGAATATGTTGGGAGGAAGGAGATTCAAAGCACGGCAGCCGAGTGAACTAGTTTTTTTTTACGGACAAGTGAACTAGTTTACATACATAAGCAAATAGCCACTAAAAAAAGTAATCAGGTTAATGGGTTCTTAAAAGAAATATTTCGGACAAACAGATAATTACGACACATAGGCTAATGCATGAAACACTCAGATGATAAAGGTGCTTATAAACAGATAAAGTACAACATCTAGACCTTCCTGGCATGCTTGATCAAGACGTTGCGGCTGTCCGTGTACTCGTTGGTTACGGGAAGCAGACATGCCCTCATGTCCAAGATCTGCATGTACATGTCGTAGCATGCGTATGCGTCCTTGGCCGCGTAGGTTATGTAGGCTAGATTCAGAGGTACCTCCCATGTGTTCAGGTTGTCTTCTTTCATGTTGGCGTATCAGGGGTCGATGATGGTCTCAGCGAGGTCAACTACGGAGTCCTTCTCCTGCCCGTTGCTGATGATCTTGTATTGCTTCTAGATGTCGACAAGCTTGTTGCACCAAATGGCCGAATCGTCGCGTTCTTCCTTCTCTCCACCATAGCGAAGGTGCAGTCGACGCTGCCGATGAAACAGGCGAATGCTCTAGAACCTGGTGCAGCCATAGGACTGAGGCGAGGCAGAGCTTCACCGAGTCTGTATCGTTGGTGTACATCACATTCAACTTGGTGCAGCCATAGGACTGAACGGCGAACTCAAAGGGGAACTCCTTGCTGAAGTCCATATCCAGCAGGCTCACCCCTCGGATCGCCATTGGAGTCTCTTCGAGTGAACGAGTGTGTAGGCGGCAACAGCAGTTCGTTTTTCAGCTCCTGGGGAACTGGATTCAACAGTAAACTGAGTGTGTATAGGCGACAACAATTACTACCCCTCCCTCGTCCGCTACACGCCCGACAGAAGATGCACCCTCGGCCACACGTCGGTTCACGAGCGGGTCTGTATTGGTACTGTAATAACAGGAGTTAGTGGTCACTTTACTTAAATTTAATTAGCTCTAATAGAAATTTATACTTAAAACAAGCAATGCATTCGCTCGTTCTATCAGTGCCACAGGATCAACATGCACAACAATTAGAATTATTATTCTTAGGACGCACACGATCAACACATTTGTCGCACTTTCACAAAGATAATACTACCAAGTTTGAACTGTTTGTTATGGTTGTTGTCCTTTGCATCATCATGCCGTGTTTCCCAGCTTGCAAGATTCAGAACCAACAAATAAGATCCAAATAATAAGTACAACAAAGATGCCTACACATCTCATTGATTCCCACCTTGCAAGATTCAGAACCAACAAATAAGATCCAAATAATAAGTACAACAAAGATGCCTACACATCTCATTGATTCCTAGCTTGCAAGATTCAGAACCAACAAATAAGATTCAAATAATAAGTACAACAAAGATGCCTACACATCTCACTGATTCCCAGCTTGCAAGATTCAGAACCAACCCATTAGAGCCTTTTGATAAAGTGAATATCGGGATTAAATCCATCTTCGCTAGCCATGTCATACAATCGAAGAACTTGGCGAATGCTCTTGACCATCACAACATCTGTAGTTGAGTATTCCTGTTTGCATAGCACAAACCAGGAGAGCATGATTTCACTTTAATAGTGGCCTCCTTTACTCAACCTGCAGCTCCACTCGGATGAAGCATGCCTGGACTTCCATGATTCAATTCATGCGCCTTTTTCTGCAGTTCACCTGAAATGAAGCAAAGATTGCATCATTCAGCTAGCAAGAAGTACTTGCTCTCTTGAGCTGGCATGTTCTTCTTTAGTAGTTGCACTAAAATTGAGGAACATTAAGGTTGGCTGTCCAGCTCATGTAAGGTGCAACTTTGTTATCCTTTTGTGCAGTTCCACTAAAATAAAGTGCCATTGTGGTGACAGTGACGGCTCATCTTGCAAAGGCTAATAAAATGTTGCACGAGATTACCAGCAGAACTAGACAAAGATTTTGGAAACTCCAATCACCATTTTGTGCAGTTCCACCAAAATTGAGAGATGTTGCCCACGTGACATTTTAGTTGAACTGCACAGGACACTCATTCCAAAAAAAGTGTTTTGTGCAGTTCACCAAAAGGTCACAATAGCAACAAGGTGAAATGGATATCCCTATCTGCACAAAAAGATAGAAAGTAAACAGTTGCTGGTCAATAAGAATATACGAAACATATACAAAATGAAAAGAAGCATCTTAATTATGTTCATGGCAATCACGCAAGGACAGTAGAAATTTTAAAACGTCAGCAATGCTTCATGTTACCAGAAGCATTACGATCAACAATGAGATTCCTCAAATATGGGATTACTTTAATGGTGGCATTGCTTGTTTACCAGACACAGTAAATCAACAGCAGCTAAAGAGTTGGTTTAAGGGCATGGGACCGTGGGGACACCATGACACTCAGCAGCGTAAAGGAGCAACTTACTTATCATACTGGGGAAAACAGCAGGAGTGCCATTTGTAACACAGTTTAATTGCATCTTATCACTGGAGGCATTAGATTAATAATAACACTGGTTAGACATGTCCCTAAGGTAACAGTGTGATCGCTTCATTTTACATGAAGCCCTTACATTAACAAAAACAAAAGGTTGGTATAAGGACATGCGACAGTGGACGCATCAACACAATGTACCTACAAGGAGGCATAAAGTGGTGATGTTGAGTTTGTTCATGCTATGTGAGGGCAGCAAACCTAATCCTAGAGACCTTGTACTATGTGAGGGCAGCAAATCTAATCCTGGAGACCTTTTATTATGTGAGGGCAGCAAATCTAATCCTGGAGACCTTTTACTATGTGAGGGCAGCAAATCTAATCCTGAGACCTTTTACTATGTGAGGGCAGCAAATCTAATCCTGAGACCTTTTACTATGTGAGGGAAGCAAATCTAATCCTGGAGACCTTTTACTATGTGATGGCAGCAAATCTAATCCTGGACATACTCTGTTGACTTGTCCACCAGCCGCCACTTCCTATCCTTTTTTCAACCAATAATAGATCTGTTCCTTATCCAGTTTGTACCGCATTTTCCCATTATTTCCCTTTTCAGCCAAGAGACCGGTTGGGTATCCGGTCTCTACTACTTTCACCATATTATTTCCTCTTTGAATCAATTCCTAGATTCATGCTACAACTTCCCCCCCTTTCTTCATTGTTTGAATAAAGCCCTAGATTCGAATGCATGAAGTAGCTTTACCTCTAATAATACTAAAAATTTAGGTGGATTTGGAAGAGCTGATGGGAGTAGAAAAAGATGCACATGCAGACACGTGGGGAGCTGGGGCAGTAGAGCAAGGCCGCTTTCGAAGAACTTATACCCGAGGGTCGCCGGGATGTAGGCGGCGGCAGGTCGGATCTGCGGACAATACGGCAGGGAGGAAGAAGGGTCGGAGGACCTCCCGAGCCGGCGCTGTGTCAGAGAGAACGGCACGGGTAGAGGATCGGGTCCCTCCGACAGCTGTGGGTTTCCTCCCTCGGCGGCGATGACCGCGTGAATGATGCACCTTTTAGTCCTCTACACACACCGGCCGATGGGATCCGGCCGGATCTGTGACCAGCGGTGAGCAAAGAGAAAATGTCGCTACCGCTGTCTTGTTTATATCTGGAGAGGATGAGAGAATGAAGAGAGCAACCCTAGTAAAGCAAGCGTTCAGGCCCCTGCGTCCATATATAGTGGAGTGATTATCTTTTTCTCTCCACAACAAGCGTTTCAAATTGTGTACGTGGCATTAAAGAAAAGAAACTCTCTATTTAAGGTGACTACTGTATGACTCCTACTTACTACTACTAGTAGTACTATAGTATTGTTCACTTGTGCTCCCCACCCCTCCATTCATTGAACAACCCCACGGGTGAATAAACATATAGTACTTACTGTATTTATATAGAACGAACAAGCTCGAACTATTTTCTCATAGTTAAAAGTTGAGGGCGGGGCTTTTCCCGGGCAGTACGCGCGGTAGTTTTTGGGTAGGCGGTTTGACAGAGAGGCGAGGAGGTTGAGCGAGTGGGGCTGTGTGATTTGATGGCGCGTTACTACTGGAAAGACTTGTGATATGACCACTCACTATAGTCATGAATTACTGGCGCTCCGACCGGGGTGATGCCCCCCTTCCGTTCCGCGCTCTAATCTGGTGCATGACACGTCGACCCGGATGCTGGCTCTCCCACATGTCGGAGTAGTAAGAAGGAGCAAAGAATGATGCGGTATATACACGAGCGTCCGGGCTGCGCTTGGCTCTTCGCCTCTTCGGGAAGTCGAACAATGATGGAGTACTACTGCACTGGAGGAGTACTAGTGTATGCTTCTGGCCATCTGACACCGATTGAATTGCTGCATGTCTACCGCGTGCGGGAGGGAGAGCGTGTAGCGAAAGCTTCTCCTAGTCTTGCCAGCCACCACTCTCATGGGGGAGGGAGGGATGCTCCAGCCTTTGCGTGTATGACAGGTGGGCCCGACAGGTGTGTGGCCAACCTGTCATACAGCCAAAGGCAGGTGTAGTTAAGTCGGGGAGGGAGAGGATAATCAAACTTCTTGTTGATGTACGAGTTGATGCGACACATCAAAGCACTACACTCAATATATTTCAATAATTTGCGTTTACCGATGCTTTAGTTACAACGCATGCATGCATGCCGTGACTCTCCTTTTGATACTTGCATGTGTTGATTTAATGCACCTTGAAGTAGTATAAAATATGTGACGGTAAAGCTTTGTAATACCCCGGCCCAAGTCGAGAGATGGTTGTGCACGAGGAGGGCGAGATCACCGATACGTCACTTACCACAAGCTCGCCGATCACTAGAGCGTGTGTCCGCTCGCGCCCTGCAAATGCCCCATGCCCGTCTGCGGCTACGAAGGCCCGCCGCCGGCGCTCTACCACCACATCAGCACCGCGCATCCCATGCCCGTGCACAGGATCCAGTACGACAAGGTGCTCTAGCTGCAAGTGCCACTGTCGGAGCCACGGCTCTTCCTGTTCACGGAGGAGGACCGCCACGCGTTTTTCTTGGTCGGCGGCGTGCTCGACATTGGTGCACCTATCGTCGTGTCGGTCATCTGCATCAGAGCGGGGGCGTCCCCACTGCCGCACTATGTGGCCAAGCTGTGGGTGAACGGCCTGCCGGGGGAGCCCAAAGGCACGACCGACGCCGTCAAGGTGGAAATGGAGGTGACAAGCAGCAAGGATCCTGGCGACGTCGACGTGCAGGAGCTGACCTTCTTGACAGTTCCGCCCAAGCTGCTGGCCGGGGCTAAGCTTGTGTCCCTCCACATTCAAATTGACAAGCTCACGTCCTAAATGTTTCTACAGTGCCTTCTGTTTATCTTAGTAATATGCTAATATAGGGATTACCTTGGTCTACTTTAGCTTAAGAAATGGTGGGTTTTGGTGGCGATAAAAAAATATGTTTATCAATGCATTAATTGCAATGCATGCATGCATAAAGTACATGCATTGGTCAATTTTCTCTTAATACTTGCACGCAATGATTTAATGCACCTTGGAATCTGAACATGTGTTGGGGAACAACCAAATTGAGCCTTATAAAATGGAAAAACTAAAATTTTGAGATAAGCCCTATAAAACCGAAAGGAGAGATTAGAAAAAGAAGTACTCCATCCGGGAATAGTGCCGCACTTCGAAACTTGAACCGTCAATAAATTTTGAGCTTGCGCCTCGTCACATTCCAAATTACTCCACGCTATATTGAATTGCAAACCTGTTCACACCGGTCACAACCTAAACGGTTTCCCACTTAGGAGCGTATTAGTACTCGGTTATAAATACTAGTATGCCAAGATGACTGCGCATTCCTCCTCAACTCCTCATCCACAAAAACAAACAAGCCATTCAACATCCTTCCCTTGCGTCTGCCATGGCCAGCGTGAGTTCTGGGTTGAGAGATTGCCACCAGGGAGAGGCGAGCATGGAAGCGGAAGCACGAGAGATGTCCAGCCTCGCTGTGAGAGCAGCCGTGTCGGTGTCAAAACCGGCGGATCTTGGGTAGGGGATCCCGAACTGTGCGTCTAGGCTGGATGGTAACAGGAGGCAAGGGACACGAAGTTTTACCCAGGTTCGGGCCCTCTCGATGGAGGTAAAACCCTACGTCCTGCTTGATTAATATTGATGATATGGGTAGTACAAGAGTATATCTACCACGAGATCGGAGAGGCTAAACCCTAGAAGCTAGCCTATGGTATGATTGTTGTTGTGTATGTTGTCCTACGGACTAAAACCATCCGGTTTATATAGACAGCGGATAGGGTTAGGGTTACATAGAGTCGGTTACAATGGTAGGAGATCTGCATATCCGTATCGCCAAGCTTGCCTTCCACGCCAAGGAAAGTCCCTCCCGGACACGGGATGAAGTCTTCAATCTTGTATCTTCATAGTCCAGGAGTCCGGCTGAAGGTATAGTTCGGCTATCTGAACACCCCCTAATCCAGGACTCCCTCAGTAGCCCCTGAACTAGGCTTCAATGACGATGAGTCCGACACGCAGATTGTCTTCGGCATTGCAAGGCGGGTTCCTCCTCGAAGTACTTCATAGAAGATTTTGAACACAAAGATAGTGTCCGGCTCTGCAAAATAAGTTTCCACATATTGCCATAGAGAGAATAATATTTACACAAATCTAATCTGCTGACGTATTCCGTAGTGTGACACACCACAGCCAAGCCTTTATCCAAGTCGTTTAATTATCCCACCTCAGCGCGTCATGCGAGGCGGTTTTCTTGGCACGTCTTGTTAAAGCAGAGATCGTGTCCCCTTATTCTGGGATTCTCATCAATATGGATGTGGGTAACCCAACCGCTTCTAGGACTCCTAGATCATAGGTAAGTCCAAACGGACATGGAGAGGATGCTTGATATTCACCCTCTTTATAAAGGGACAAGGCTTTTATTTTTCCCTCCCGTGCTCAATCGAATCCTTCCCCCACCTCAAGCTCAAGCGCCCAAAGTTCAGGTCAGGTGCTCCGAACCTTCAGTCATGTCCGGATCTAGCCTTCAAGGCCGATGGGTGCCTTCCTCCGTAACGGAAGAAGTCATCAAAAAGTTGAGGGAGGCCAGATATCTGACCGCCGAGATTTTGCATCGGCTACCTCCCCGAGGGCAGGCCGTCCCCACCCCCGAACCCAATGAGAACGTCGTGTTCGTCTCCCACTTCCTCCAAGGTCTAGGCCTTGCAAGATGACGGGAGCTCCGTGGCCCAAAGGTTCCATCCCAGAGGTGTCTGAATTGTGGCAACAAGAGTGGTTCTACATCACGGCTCCTAGAAGTGCCAAGTGGGCGGCCCCCCCGTTTTCCGCTCGGGCCCTCCAGCACAGCTGATGTCATGGATCAGTAGAGGTCTGAGCTGGGGTCTAGCCAAGGATGTGCCGATACTGCAAAGCCGCATTCGAGACCTCTTCAATGGAGATTTCAGTTTGGTTGCGGTAATACAGGTTATGCTGGTTCGTCAAGTCCAGCCTTGCAAATGCCAGCCTCTTCGTCTATGGGAGTTCAATCCCGAGGGACCGCGTGCCATTCAAAATTTTCTTGGCCTGACGCACGAGGAGATGTACAAGTCATTCTTCGGACCTCAGGTGGAGTGTCCAGAAATCACCGAGGACGTGGGCCTGAGTAGTAACCGCGCCGCCGAACAGGTAAGGCATCTTCCGGCCGAACATACTATCTCTCCTTTGTTACGAAGTTATTTCTGAGACTTCGCTTTTTGACCAGGACTGGCTAACAAAGGCGAAGTTGATTCGGTGTTCGGCCCCCCTCCCTGAGGGTTTGGAAAATCCGGTATTGGAAAAGATGCTCCAGACCGCACCTTGCCTGGAGCCCTTGAAGGAAGATACTATGGAGGATAATGCGGGCGGACGTGGGGCCCCAACGCTGCCCATTCTAGCCGAGGGAGCGAGCGTCTCCATGAAGGAAGATGATCAGAAGAGGAAGAGGACTGCGTCCGGGGATTTGGAAGCCGAAGTTTCCAAACGGGAGAAGAAGTCTCCCACAGAGGGTCCTACCTTGGGGGGTGTTGTTGCCGCACAAAGTCCGCGGGGGGATCAATTCTCCCACGAGTCGTAAGTGACCCGACTTTAATAGTACAGATATGCCATCTTTTTCTTCTGAGAAAATAACCACCGCATATATTTTTGCAGTTCGGGCCTTAGCCCCTCTCGAATGAGCTCGTCTTCGGGGATCTTCTTCCAGAGATGATGGAGAGCGAAACACCTCCTCCAGACTCCTCCGCTCCAGAAGCGGGCGACCCTGAAGTGTCGTCGCGGAGGGCCTCTCCGAGTCCGGTGAGACCGAAAGATAATCCCATTGACCCCCGAAGCTCCCAGTGTCCGGCTCCCGAAGAGAGCAGACAAAAGAGTCCGACACCATACAATGTGCGATCGGATGTTCTGAGGGAGTTGGTGGGGCGAGCGGCCATCTCAGATGAACACCGTGTGCTGATGAATACGGCGATGGAGAGAATATCATCCGCCGAAAGCGGATTGCATGAAGCTTTTATGAGTCTACTGACAGGCTTTGAGGTACGTAAAAGAATGTATGATAGTCCTGCACATGCTAGGTGTGCCCTGTGTAGATAGTAGCCCCTGAGACTCTAGTTGTCGTCGGAAACAACGGTGAACAGAGGATCATATTCCCAGGTAATAACCATACTGCCTTTATGTGCAGGTGATGGAAGCTCCGTTGGCTAGCCGGGCTAGCGAATTTGCCCATTTAGAACGGCAGTTGGGTGCGGCAGATGCCGACATCGAGCTTGTTAACAAAAGGCTTGACGAGGCACAGGGTAAGTGTCATTATCTGGTAAAGGCCACATAGAAAGAGCAGCATGATGCCAGTATCTTCAATATGTTGTGACTGCAGATGGAGCTGCCACTGTTGAAGCCTTGTGGGCAGAACTTGCCCGAGCCAAGGAACAAGCGAGGTTGGGTAATGCGGCTGCTTTGAAGGCGGCCGAAGAGTTGCAAGCCGAGAAGGCCGCGCATGGCGAGAGCCGAGACAAGATGGTCAAGATGGCCATAGAATTAAAAGCCGCCACCGACCGTTGCCGGGTTCTGGAAAAGGAAAACCAAGCGAAGGCATCGGACCTTGAGAAGGCTGCTGCGACGAAAAAGGACCTCTGCTCTGCTATGAGGGCAAAGGAGGAGCTGCGGGAAGCCGGGGATAATGTAGCTGGGAAATCATTTATGTTGTGGAGGAAGTTCGGAGATCCACGGTATGCCCCTCTGGATCAGCTGTGGAGTTCGGAGGATGTATATATGGATTTGGCGGCGAGCGCTGCCGATGCGGCCAAGTATTTCCAGGGTCAGACGGACCGTGAAGTAGACCAGCTGTTTTGGAGGCAATTCCATTCTCCCGAGCGTCCGCTTTCATTGACTGACCAATTAGCCGAATGGGCCGAACTAAATAGGTTGTCCGGACTTTCCATGAGGTCTGTTGTGGACCAGCTATGGCCGGAAAGGTCAAAACCGAACAGCTATTTCAGCTTGGTGCAACAGTTCCTTGACGTGGTACCGCGCATTAATGCGATGAAGAGGTCGGCGTGCATAGAAGGCGCACGGATGGCCTTTGCCCGTGTTAAAGCATACTGGGCGGAGATGGATGCTACCACTGTTGCAGCGTGGGATTCGGCCATAGGTCGAAGGGCTGCTGAGCACTACTTTGAAGAAGTTCTTGAGGGTGCTCGTTTGATAGAGACCCAGTGCTCAAAAAATATTATGCTTGAGTGATATGTAATCTCATTGTAAGCGAAATGCTTTTATAAATTTTTATAAGGCTATTTTTATACTTTTGCCTGAAAGTAATATGATGCCTCCTGGGCGGCCGTTTATGTATACACGTGTATAACCTAAAAGATTGCAGCAGTCGGCTTCAACCCTCACGCATATAATGCAGAGGTGCTCGCAAAAACACGCATTCACACTTAACCCAACGTCTTGGTCCTATTAAGGAGGTGATAGCGAAGCGAGCGAGGCAACCGGACTATAATGCTTTAGCACTTTCACTTAGCCATAGGAGTTTGACAGTGGGGCTACTAGATAGCCCCTGGTGGCTCCGCACTCTCCCGATCTCGGGGTGCGTACATGCCTGGCCGAAAAACGGCCCTTCGTTAAGGCGGAGGAATTCTAACATTCCCACAGGTCATCGAGTGGTTGACCAGTCTCACGCTATATCATGACGGTCAGTTTTTGGCTTTCTCTACTGAGGTGCTCGTCCGGATGAACCAGGGCACAATCGCAGTAGTTCTCCTGGTGCTACCTTAGCCGGTAAAGTGGAACATAAGGCACCAAAACACAGGAGCCGGGCAAACCCAACATTTGACCAAAGACAATGATTCGGAGCTAATGCATATAGGGCCAAACTCGCGACGCTGAACACTCCCTAAGGTGTTCGGTCTTTGTGGTATAAACCGGGCCTGAATAATGGCCTTTGTAAGAAGCCCCTTGTGTCCAGGTACGTGCATTGTTCTGGCGTGGCCACATGCCAAGACGTCAGCATCCTTCTCAACGGTGGATATGTATCAACAAGAGACAGTAAAAAAGGTTTACGCAGGGTCTTAATCTAAAAAGAATCCTTGGAGCGGGTCCCTGCTGCACGTCTGCGCCTGTGTCTCCGTTGTGCCGTATCCTGGACGGGTGTAGCATGATGATCGTCTGTAAAAGAGAGGAATTTAAGTGAAAAGGTTGTCGTGCAAAAAATAGTTTGTTAAAGAAACCATGTATAATTCAAGATGAGAAGAAATTGCCACTTGTCTGCGTGTGTTGAGCCCCTTGTATTAACGAATAGGGGTGTGGCCGTTTATTCGGTATAAGTAGCGGCGCCGGACTCAATTAGTTGTGTCTGAGGTCTTGACGACCTATTGGACGCTTTCTGGTCCGGGCGCCTTTAGTGTGCGGCTGCCAAGGCAGCCTCACTCTCTTCGGCGCACAGAGATCGCTTGATATTTCCGTGCACTGTAATGATGCCACGTGGACCGGGCATCTTGAGTGTGAGGGAGGCGTAGTGTGGTATTGCATTAAAGCGAGCAAAAGCTTCGCGTCCGAGCAGTGCTTGATAGCCACTTTGAAACGGAGCGATGTGGAAAGTTAAATGCTCCCGATGGAAGTTATCGGGGGAGCCGAATATAACTTGTAGTAGGAGGGAGCCCATACAACGAGCCCCTGGGCCTGGCGTTACTCCTTTAAAGGTAGTATTGCTATGGCGAATTTGTGTTGGGTCTAACCCCATCCCGCTGATTGTATCCTGATATATTAGGTTGAGGCTACTGCCGCCGTCCATCAAGACTCGTGTGAAGTGATATCTGCCAATTACTGGGTCTAACACCAGGGTAGCCCATCCTGCATGTCAGATACTTGCTGAGTAATCACGATGGTCGAAAGTGATCGGTTGAGACGACTAGTGGCAGGATTTTGCGGTGACTGGCACTTGGGTATATTTTCCCGGGAGTGCCGCATTGTTTTTTCCCTTGATCACGTGTAACACGTTTACTGTTTTGACTCTAGGTGGAAATTTCTTTTGTTCCCCAGTGTCTTGCTTGGGGGGCTCGTCCTCGTCTTCACTTGGTGTATCCTCCCCCTTGTGTACGGTGTTGAGCTTGCCGGACTGCTTGAAGACCCAACATTCTCTGTGGGTATGATTAGCAGGTTTACCAGGGGTACTATGGATCTGACATACTTGGTCCAGAATTTTGTTGAGGCTGGACAGTTCATCCCTGGTGCCTTTAGGGGGCAGCTTTTGACCTGGCCGAGAGCTTTTGAATCCGGCATTTATTGTCGTGCCCTTCTTGATGTCTTCTTTATTCCGGCGTTTGTTATTGCTATTGCGCCGTGATTTCCCGTTTCCATCTCTAACTTTGGATGTACTGGGGTCGCTGGTGCTGCATCTGGCTAGCCAGCTGTCCTCACCCGCGCAAAAGCGGGTCATGAGGTTTGTTAATGCGGCCATCGTTCTCGGCTTATTTTGGCCGAGGTGTCTGGCGAGCCATTCGTCACGGACGCTATGCTTGAAAGCTGCCAAGGCTTCGGTGTCCGTACAGTCGACAATCTGGTTCTTTTTAGTAAGAAACCTGTTCCAAAGCTTTTGGGCTGACTCTCCGGGCTGTTGAGTTATATGACTCAAATCGTCCGCATCCAGAGGTCGGACATAAGTCCCTTGAAAATTTGCTCGAAAGGCGTCTTCGAGCTCTTCCCAACTTCCAATGGAGCTTTCGGGGAGGCCTTTGAGCCAGTGACGAGCTGGCCCTTTGAGCTTAAGGGGTAAGTACATGATGGCGTGGAGATCATCTCCTCGAGCCATATGGATGTGGAGGATGTAGTCCTCAATCCAGACCCCAGGGTCTGTTGTTCCTCGTATGCCTCTATGTTTACGGGCTTGAATCCCTCTGGAAATTCATGGTCCAGCACCTCATCGGTGAAACATAGGGGGTGTGCAGCACCCCTGTAGCTGGGTGTACCGCGTTGTTCGGATTTTTGTTGTGTTGCATTGTATGCTGGGGCGCGCTTGCGTGGTCCATAGATGGATCTTGTTGCGCCATCCTTTGGGTGCGAGCCCTCGCATGGGTCGCGTATTGTATTGTGAGTGGCGTTGTATGCTGCTCTGTGTTGGTAGAGGGGTCGTCTATCCGACCAGGTGGCTGCTTTGATATTTGGTTGTGGGGGTTCTGAGGCCTCCTCATCGAATTCGGGTAGCAGCTTCCGCTTCGGGTAGCTCTTGGAGGGGCGATTGTCGCCGTACCTTGCTGCAGTGTTGAGTATTTTACTCCATCTGATTTAGAGTGTGTCTTGGGCGGCCTTGAGCCTTTGCTTCTGCTTTTTCAGACTCCTCGCGCTGGCAACAAACCTTTTGCGGGCAGTCTGCTGCTCCGGGTGTCTGTCCGGCGTTATGTCATCCCGGACCATTATCCTTGATAGGATTTGGTTGTTCGGTTTGATTATCCGGATTGCCGTTGTCCGGCAGCGGTTCGCCCTGCTCCAGCGCTGGGTCTGTGTGATCGCTATTTCCGTCGAGGCGGGATTTGGGGCGGCGTTTGCGTCGCCGCTTTGACTGCTTTTCGAGGGAACAAGCCTTCGGTGCGTCCTTCCGCTCCTCGTCGTCATCTTTTGGTGCGTCCACCATGTATATGTCGTATGATGAGGTGGCGTTCCAGGGCCCAATAGGCACTGGTTCTTCATCGTCTCCTTCATCGGCGTCCATACCGTTGATGTCTTCGGAGTCGTAGTCGAGCATGTCGGTTAAGTCGTCGACGGTGGCTACAAAGTGGGTGGTGGGTGGGCTTTGAATTTCTTCATCGTCCGTACCCTAACCTTGCTGACCGTAGTCCGCCCAGGGCTCTCCTGATAAAGAGAGAGACTTCATTGTCTTCAGAATATCGCCGAAAGGCGAGTGCTGAAAGTTGTCCGCGGCAGTAAACTCCATGATCGGCGCCCAATCGAATTTGATCGGCGGGGGCGCGGAGGGTTCGGAGTCCGGAGAGGAGTCCGGCTCCTTGGAGTCATGAGTCTCGCAGAGTGCGAGGCTGGTGTTCGGCTCAATCGCCATTGGGATCGCAGCCCCTGAGGTGGCGTCCAACCGCCCATCCTCGGTCGGCGCAGTTGGCTCCGAATTAAGGGTCGAAGCTGATGCAGGTGCGGCCTCCAGGGCACTGTTCGGCGGCAGGGCTAGATCATGCTCGTCGGGAGAGTGCGGCGCGCTCGGCAGTGGCTCGAATCCGTCGAAGATCAAGTCCCCGCGGATGTCAGCCAGGTAGTTTAAACTTCCAAATCTGACCTGACGGCCAGGGGCGTAGCTTTCGATCTGCTCCAGACGGCCAAGTGAATTGGCCCGCAGTGCGAAGCCGCCGAAGACGAAGATCTGTCCGGGGAGGAAGGTCTCACCCTGGACTGCATCGCTATTGATGATCGTAGGAGCCATCGAGCCTGACTGCGACGACATAGAGGAACTCTCAATGAAAGCACCAATGTCGGTGTCAAAACCGGCGGATCTCTGGTAGGGGGTCCCGAACTGTGCGTCTAGGCTGGATGGTAACAGGAGGCAAGGGACACGAAGTTTTACCCAGGTTCGGGCCCTCTTGATGGAGGTAAAACCCTACGTCCTGCTTGATTAATATTGATGATATGGGTAGCACAAGAGTAGATCTACCACGAGATCGGAGAGGCTAAACCCTAGAAGCTAGCCTATGGTATGATTGTTGTTGTGTATGTTGTCCTACGGACTAAAACCCTCCGGTTTATATAGACACCGGATAGGGTTAGGGTTACATAGAGTCGGTTACAATGGTAGGAGATCTGCATATCCGCATCGCCAAGCTTGCCTTCCACGCCAAGGAAAGTCCCTCACGGACACGGGACGAAGTCTTCAATCTTGTATCTTCATAGTCCAGGAGTCCAGCTGAAGGTATAGTCCGGCTATCCGAACACCCACTAATCCAGGACTCCCTCAAGCCGACATGTCCCGCCGCGCGGAAGTAGCAGCACAAAGGTCCCGCCGCGCCGCTGAAGCAGCACGGAGGTCCCGCCGCGCCGTCGATGCAGCAGACTGGTCTGGCTACACCGCGGAAGCAGCAGAGATGTCCCGCCATGCCATGAATGCGGCAGAGATGTCCCACCGCGCCGCGGCAGCTTGGGAAAATTTCTCGCGTGCAGGCGACCACTATTACAGGCGCATGCATGCGATCGTCCATGGCCAGATGGATCAGATCTCCCGTTTTGCGAGGTTGCAGGACGACATGACAACCTCATTTGAACAGGCTATCGGCGCACTAAGGGAGGGCAATGAGAGGCTCCGGGCCGAGCGCGACCTGCTGAGGGAGAAGATCGTCCGAAGTGCAGACCAGCAGGAGGAGACCAGTGCCTTGTTGAAGAGGACCGACGTCATCGTCAAGAAACTTATGGACGAGAATGACATGCTCCGCAACGAGCGCCAAAGGCTGGTGGAGGAATCCGTGGATGTTCTCAATCAGCATCTTGAGGACACGAAAGATCTCATCACCGCTCGCCGTGGAGACTAGTTCCCGCGGCCTCCAGCAACGCATCAAGAAAGTAGAGATCAGCGAGCCAGATCCTTGTCTTCCTTCTTCTTTTGCCCTTGTGTATTTCGGGCGTAGCCGCATGTGGCTTTTTAAATTATCTTTCTAATTATGTAAGATAATTAATCGTCCTTATCTTTCTGTGGAAGATCAATGTTGCGAGGCTGGGATGAAGAAAACTCTTGCTGTGGCGACCCTGGCGTTGCTGTTCTTCTAGTTGCTGCTGGGCTTCCTTCAGTTTCCTGGTTTCTTTTGATGTAATAATCGGTTTAGGATGTGGATTGTGTCGTTGGTTGTAATGTTGGGTTCTAGCGCGGATGTTTGGCCTTTGTTGGCCTCTTGGGATGTTGTGATTTCAATCTGGTAGCTTTTAGTCCTTCGTGTTAGGCTGGAGTTGTGCTGAACTTCTTGTGAATTGTGGTGGTTTTCAGTAATGAAAATCGGAAGGGACAAGCCCTTCTTTGATCAAAAAAATATTAATCATCCTTATATATTCATCAGTCTTGCTATAAGTCACAGTAGATGCTATATAGGTCCATCGGATCTTACATCAAGATCCGTGCTTTCAGATTTTCTTTTTTCTCTCTTAAATCTCAGTCGAGTGAGACATAGCCACACCATTAAATAGAGGCTCGGGCGCCATTAATGGAGACCTTGGGAGAGAGGTGGACGACAGATGGAGGTCCAAGGGCTCTCCTCCCGATAAGCACGCGCAAGGGTCTGATCGCACGCCTCTCATACTACTCAAATAGCTACCCTGCACGACGCCTCCTAGCTAATAAAAAATGGGGACGTGTGGCGGCACGTAAATGGTACTAGTAAGTAGAACACCCACGGTTTCAACAATACTTGTGTTTTCGATTGTAACGTGACAACACTTGTTCCAAAATGACTTTGTTGATTGTTAATGTGTGCGCCTTCGCAAATCGGACTGCATATTTACCACAGGATGTTGGTGCCATGTCATGGCACCAAGCCAAGTTTCATTATTTTCATGCGTGTTTTGGATTTACAGGAATTAAAAAACTAAGTTTCTCAATGTTTCCAACCCAGCCACGACGCCCAGAATTTTGAATTTCATTCCCATTTCTTGCATGTAACCTAGAAATGTACCCGAGGACACACATTTTCAACCAACTTTGGTGCACTGGAACATGTGCTTGTATTTCAAATTTGAATTATGCACACAAAGGTGACACGTTCCCTCCCAGAACCACGAGCCTTCTTGAGAGAAGCTCCGATTTGCAAGAAGCTTATAACAAAATTTGTTCCTATTCGGCCAATTTTTTTACCACGGCATGGTACTACCATCACATGACACCATGCCAAGTTTCATGATTTTAAAACCAAGTTTCTCAATGTTCTCGACCGACCCACGATGCCCAGATGTTTGAATTTGATTCTCATTTTTGCATGGGACCTAGAAATTCACCCGAGGACACAAATGTGATTTTTCAACCAACTTTGGTGCACGGGAGCATGTGCTTGTAGTTCAAATTTGAATTATGCACATTAAATGACCAAAAACTCAATTAATGTGTAAATAAGGCCAAACGAAGCTGGAATAATTCCAAAATTTAACAGGGCACTCATGTAGTTCTATGTTGCCTTTGTAAATAAACTCAAGGGGGACAACATATATCATTTCGCACTCAAAGATGGCACATTCCCTCTCAGAACCACGAGCCATCTTGAGAGAAGCTTGGGTTTGCAAGAAGCTTATACCAAAATCTGTTCCTATTCGGCCAATTTTTTTACCACAACATGGTAGTACCATGACATGACATCCACGCCAAGTTTCATGATTTTCAGACATGTTTTGGATTTACAAGAATTTTAAAACCAAGTTTCTCAATGTTCTCGGTCGAGCCACGATGCCCAGATGTTTGAATTTGATTCTCATTTCTTGCATGGGACCTAGAAATTCACCCGAGGACACAAATGTGATTTTTCAACCAACTTTCGTGCACGAGAGCATGTGCTTGTAGTTCAAATTTGACTTATGCACATTAAATGACCAAAACTCAATCAATGTATAAAAAACGACAAACGAACCCAGAATAATTCCAAAATTTAACAGGGCACTAATGTAGTTCTATGTTGCCTTTGTTAAACTCAAAGGGGGGGGGCAGCGTATATCGTTTCACACTCAAAGGTGGCATGTTCCCTCTTAGAACCACGAGCTTCCAAATCGGCCCAATTTTTTACCACAACATGTTAGCGCCATGACATGACACCATGCCAAGTTTCATGATTTCCAGGTGAGTTTTGGATTTACATGAATTTAAAATCAAAGTTTCTCGATGTTCTCGGCCGAGTCATGACGCCCAGATGTTTGAATTTCATTCTCATTTCTTCCATGGGACCTAGAAATTCAACCAAGGACACACATGTGATTTTTCAACCCACTTTGGTGCACCGGAGCATGTGCATGCAATTCATATTTAGATTATGCACATTAAAAGTCTAGAAACACAATTAATGTATAAAAAGGCCAAATGAACCCGAAATAATTCCAAAATTTCACAGGTCACTCATATAGTTCTATGTTGCCTATGTAAATAAAATCAGGGGGGAGGCAACGTATATCGTTTCGCACACAAAGGTGACACGTTCCCTCTCGGAACCACGAGGCTTGTTGAGAGAATCTCCAGTTTTCCAAGAAGCTTATACGAAAACTTGTCCCAATTCAGCCAAAAATTATACGTATGAAAACGGGGTTTAGATTATCCCAAACATCTCGCTACCTAGACCAATAATGTACTATGATTTGAATTCAACATAAAATGGATACAAATATTTGAATTGGAGAGCGTATGGTACATGTAGTTCATAGTGAAATATGATTACTACTATATGTATGTTTTTTGTTATCAAGATAATATTTAAATTATTGTATAACTTGACAACAATCATATTCAAATAAGGAAAATTGATTCAAATCTAGTCCATATGGTAGACGACAATATATATGTTCACATGGTGGAGTAAAATGTTCATATATGATGGAAGATCAAAATGTACGACTACATCAATTATAAACTGCAAGGTCACCTAATGATATATTCGAATTCAACATAATGCGGATTCAAAAATTGAAATTCGAGATCATGGCATCTGTAATCATATAAAAAGGGACATTACTCTTTCTTTGGTGGGAATTGATTTGTTTTTTTTTCTTATTGAGGGAAGTGCGAATCGATTTGGTACTGTGCAGGGTAATCTTGTTCTCCCGATTTTTTTTTACATTTTTCTTGTAGTTTTTTCAATGGCATCTATAGCAATATAGTAAAAGGGGACATGACTCTCTTCTGTCTTGTATGAATTGTTTTCTTACACCTTAAGTTTGTTCTGCCGAACAAGGAATCCGCACCTTGTTATCCCGAAATTTTCAAGCTCGAGTATCTTTTGTCTCACCTGCTTTGAAACTCCCGCTTCTTCAACCCGCGCCGCGCCTTGTTATCCCAAAATTTGGACGCGCGCGAGAACTCCCTCCTCATCCGAAATCGCTCCCGCAGCCCAGACACGCGAAATCCCCCTTCTACCCCTCAACCGGAAATGAAGCTCCACATCGCGGTGTCAAAACCGGTGTGGGTACGCTGGTAACTTACCCTACATTTTGGACAAGCGCGTCCCTAAGCTTGGCTCCCCCCTCCCCCTTCGGCCCCCCATTCGTACACCGAGGCCGCCAAAACCCGTGAAACCCCACGCTCCTCTGTCGGCCTCCTGACCGCCGCCCAACCGGAGACTCTTCCCCGACTACGTCGTCCACCGCAACAGCTCGCCGTCCCTCATCCACCGCACCGGACGAGGATCCGTTGTCGATCTCGTCGTCCCGCCGGATCAGCCGCCCCGTCCTCCACCTCCAAGGAGCTGCCCCGACGTTCGCCTCGTCTATCACGCCACCTCAATCCCCATAGCACCGTCTTGACCTGCCCCACCGGAACCACAACACCCTCACCAATTCCTCCGATGAAGCCGAGGCCAACTCGGCGCAACCAAGGAGGTTCTGCACTCACCGCTACATTTTATCTTTTATTCGATCTCACGGGGCTGCCGGTGCTCGATACCGAGCAGACATGGCGTGTCTCCATCGATGGCGCCGTCGCCGGCCACATCATCCAGTGCATCTCTCCCCCATGTCGTTGCTTCCTCGGTGGCGACTTCCACAATGGCACTAACTGCAGCTGCTCCGGCTCTCGCTCGCACTGCGGCTCTGTTCTTGTTGTCGGTCGCGCTGCTGCACTGCTCCTGCTTTCATTCGTGCCGCTGCTCTGCTCTTGCTCTCGCTTGCGCTGCTGCTGCTACACGACCTCCGGCAGCTACAGGAGTTGCTGCTTTAGCACTCGCTTGCGGTGCTACTACACGACTTGCTCTCTGCTAGTGCGTTCCCTGCTCGAGCGTCTGCTGATTTAGATCACTGCTTCTCTGCTACTAGTGCTCGAACGCCCTAAACATCTATTGCAATGCTCTGTTACTAGTTCAATCAGTTTTGACAGTAAAATTCAGTTTCAACTGTGAAGTTCATTTTCTTCAGTTAAGTTCAGAGTGAATAGTACTTACAGCATCTGTCGGAGCGGCCGTGGCGCGACTGATGCGTTTTACATCTAGCACTTTTTGGTGATGTATTTTACATCATCTATTGCAGATGATATTAGGGTCCCACTTCAGATTAACGTTGTCTGTCTTGTCATGCTTCAGCCTCGTCGCCGTACACCTTAGCGGAGCTGCTCCAACGACGGAATCGTCCATCACAGCGGAGCAGTACCCTCGGCGCCGTTTCCAGAGGCCTCAGATCTTCTTCCCCGCCTCCGAAAGTCACACCAGCATCATCACCATCCTCCACGTCCAACCCAATGATACTGAGGTCCACAAGGCTATGCCAAAGAGGTTGTACACTCATCGCATCACTTTGTTTCTCCATTCCTCTGTTCTTCCAATTCATGTGAGGTAAACACACAGGTTGACTGAAATCCTATGTTTCCGAATGCTCTGTTTTGCACGTGCATTCCTATCCTATTCCTGTGTTTTCCTGTCCCTACGTTTATAGAATCCTCCAATTCTATGGAGCCCTTACAAATTTACTTCATTTTCAGATAGGCGTCAAAGAAAACTCCGTATGTTATGTCCTGCTCCTGTCGTGCCGTCATCCACCCCACCTGAGGTGCACCATCGACAAAAGTGTTCACTTCAGCAGAGATCCCCCCTGCAGACTTCCTTTTGCCGCCTCAGATCATATTCCCCGTTGCCGGCAGCCATGCCAACTACATTACCATCACCGACTGAGCAGATGAACCCGAGGACTACACAGTTCCGGAAGAGAGGTCGTAGTCTTTTGTGTTTTCTTACATTATACATCGGTTATTATTACCTGCTACTTTATCATTCAATCTTGAGTTTTGAATTGCCCATGGGTCTCATATCGAGCCAGCAACGAATAGTATCTGTCTACTATCTGGTTCATCTGGGGTCTTCTATGTGGTTCATGTTGGGTGGGAAACAAACAATAGATGATCCATTGTCTATCTTTTTAAGCTAAAGCTATAATCTACTTGGTATCATTAGTTTTGGATCCATCCACTCGTTTGCTACCATCAGTCTTGATTTTTGCATGCACCCCTTAGGCCTTACAAAATCTAACTATTTTTTTATTATGCATGTCAGATATTGTACACAATCGTACTGAACATGTAGAGAAAAAGAGAAGACCGTTGCGTGCGAATGTAATGTCATGCAGACACCGCTCCATGGTGGGCGAAGTGCCCCCCCTCCTGCATTTCCAGATTGTATTCCAGAGGAAGATAACTATTCAGATGGAGATTTAGAAGGAGCCGACCACACCTATTTACCACCTGAGGTGTTTGCTCTAACCTGGCATGCTGATGTTGGTCATATCATGCATATGGCGCCTTGCATTGCTTACATTATACATCTTATATGTCATCAGCTTAGTTTAGATTTGCTTTGTGTGAATGCCACCTGTTTGGTTTCTATATCATACTCCCACCATTCCTAAATATTTGTCTTTTTAGAGATTTCAACAAGTGACTACATACGGAACAAAATGAGTGAATCTACACTCTAAAATATGTCTTTATACATCTGTATGTGGTAGTACATTTGAAATCTCTAAAAAGACAATTATTTAGGAACGGAGGGAGTATATGGGAATTATGTAATGCCATCTTCTTTAGCCAGGCATCATATACGTGAATCATTCAATGCCATCCTGTTTAGCCAGTCATCGTATATGTGAATTGTATCGTGCCATATTTTTTTTCCATAATGTATTCCATTTGTCAACAATGTTTATACATTCATCTACTCTTCCTGTGCATCAGCCATTTGAGTCGGTCATTGGAAAATCTGGAGTGAAAACAAGGTCTTCTGAGCAGTCAGTGCTACCTGTCAATGCAGATTTCTTGCTGGTTACGGATAGCTCCTCAGAGGAGGATTCAGAGAGAGATGACCAGTCGTATTCCCCTCCCCCAAGGTGCATGCTCTAACTTGGCTGGGTTATATTGCTCATATCTTGCATATCTTGCATTGCCATGCCATCTGCTTAGATTAGACATGCTTTGTGTGAATGCCTCCTGTTTGCTTTCTATATCAGATATGTGAATTATGCAATGCCATGTTTTTCAGCCAGTTATCATATATGTGAATTATGCACCGCCATGGAGCCAGGCATCATATATGTGAATTATCTCATGCCATCTTTTTTTTCATTACGTATTCCATTTGTTGACAATCTGTGTATATTGAACTACTCATCATGTGTATCAGCCATTTGAGCCGGTTATGGAAAAATCTGGAGTGAAACAAGGTCTTCAGAGCAGGCAATGGTACCTGTTGAAGCATATATCTCGATGGTTACAGGGAGCTCCTCAGAGGAGGATTCAGAGACAGATGACCAGTCCTATATCCCACCTAAGGTGTATGCTCTAAGTTGCAATATTTATATTTCTCATATGATGCATATGGTGTCTTGCATTGCTTAGTTTAGACATCATATGCACACTATTGAATTCTATCTGTTTAGTTTAGAGATTATACATGCGAGTGCCAGTTGCTTAGTATATGAATCAATTATGTCAATTATATCATGCCATCCTGTATACTTAGACAACATGTATGTGAATTATTTCATCCCAACCTATTTTAGAAAGACATCATATAGTTTTGTCATGTCATCCTGTTTAGGTACTCATCATATGTTGAATTATGCCATTATATCCTGTTAAGTTATCCATCATATATCTGAAACTGTGTCATGCTATCCTGTTTAGTTAGGCATCATATATGTGAAATTGTGTCATGCTGTCCTGTTTGGTTAGACAACATACATGTGAATTACCACATCTGTCTATCATACAATGTCTGTACGTTCAATTTCTTTTCTTGTTTATCAGCCATTTGAATTGGAGGGGGTGATGGCAGTATCTAAGGGAGAAAAAACCCGTTCTTCACAAAAGACAGTGCTACCCGTTGATGCGGATAGAACCATGGTTGTACTGGCCCACAAACTAGCCCCACCACACATAATCGAGACTCTTCCAGATTGCACACTTACACCATTGGGCAGAGAACCAGCTACAACCCATCTAACCGCAACCCCAGCGGATAGTAACCCACTTATAGTTGACAAAGCACCATGTCCACCACAGAGTACCCCCACACGAGCAGTTTGTAAAGCTACTGTAGTGCCCAAAGCACGAAGACCACCACAGCTAACCCAAACTCCACATTTAAAGAAGAAGAGCAACTATTCTCAGGTCAGATTTTGTAGCTATGGTCCATACTCCTTTGCTGTTGCATCACTGTATTTACTCATACCAACTACTTTCGAATTTGAAGGATCCAATTGAAACTCCAATGGCACAACAGGTATGTTTTAAACCTATTTCTTTAACTGGATTGCTGTTCTAACTTCTTGCTCTATGTTGATTTCAGTTTAAGTTGCATAAATAGTTATGTTCTCATGTGATGCACATTACAAGTGCTGCCAATGCTGTGTAGTTTCTCACACTTATATTCTGTCTATGCTGTTGTGTCTTAAAAATATATGAGTTGAACTATGTCTCTATCTTGATTAGGGAACATAAACTAGAATGATATGGACAATACAATGACCATAGTACATAGATATATGTTTGTTTCATGTTGTTATCCTGTCCACCTTACTACTGAACTGGTTTACCAAAATGAGTTTCGTATACTACAAGCTAAACCTGTGATGTGTCTGCTTGTTTCTCTTGTAGTATGCAAACAGAATATTGGAGAAGAGCACCCCACTATGCAATGGTAGAGAAAGTAATGCAGATAAGGTTCAAGATAGTGAGACAACCATGTTAGTCTCCAAGAAAGGTGATAAAAACGATCTTGTAGACAGTGAGAAAACCCCACAATCTTGCGTTGATGTAGTGTCCGAGTTACTGGCCAGTACCGCTGGCACAAGCTCTTCCAACTCGCTGCCTGAATCACTCTGGCTTCTTCAGTCTCAGCTACAAGTTGAAAGGCATCAGTCAGCTGTGCTGCGGCAAGAAGCCGAAGGATTGAGGAAGTCCCTGCAGAATTCAGATGCATACTTTCTTGTGCAACAGCAAGCACTAGAGGATTTAAGCGCCAAACAAGAGAAAGTTAATAAGCTTGCTAAGCATCTTGCCAGCATTATGGGTACCCAGGATATTTTTTCTTGAGCTCTTCTGAAGTGGTTTCAGTTCTGGACTTGTTTTGCTGCGGTGTTTATATGCTGGTGTGTTCCCTATATTTGCACTGGTGGCGAACTTTGATGCCCAGTGGATGTAATATGTGTAATAGCCATGATAGCCTAGCATAAGTTGCTAGCTTATTTATTTCCTTGTTTTGTTTATTTGTTTGCTTGTACTCAATGCAATTCTTTTTCCGCGGTTTGCTAGTGGCTGCAATAACCTATTTTTTAAAACTAGGCCACAGTAACCATGGGCTAATATTTACTGTAGTGACACTGGGCCTCCTACGGGCCGTAGAAACAGTGGGCCTTCTACGGGCTGTAGAAACAGCAGGCCTTCTACGGGCCGTAGAAACAATGGGCCTTCTACGGGCCGTATCATCAATGGGCCTTATACGGGTCGTATGATCGATTGGCCAAACATGGGCCAATAACAGGCCTCATTATGGCCGTAAACGGGCTAGAGTTGGAATCGTCCGTTCATGGGCCGACCATAATGGGCCATCATTAATAGGCCGTATTTGATGACGCTATGAAAACGGCCCAACGAATTAACGGACCACAAACGGGCCGACTGTAACCACGGGCTGAATTTGGCCCACAAGCAGAAAATGACAGTAACGGGCCGTAAGTAAACGAATGCTGAAAATGAACCAAAGAATAAATGGGCTCTGAGAAGGCCGAAAGATAACATGGGCTGGAAACGGCCCAACGGAATAACGAGCCGTTAATGGGTATAAAGTGATACACTGTTCATTACGGGCCAGTTTCACCACAGGCCGTTAATGGGTGTAAAGTGATACACTGTTCATTACGGGCCAGTTTCACCACGGGCTGTTAGTAGGCCAAGAGTTACATAGGGCCTCATATGGGCCGAAAGACGTCATGGGCCATACATGGGCCAGAAGTGAAAATGGGCTGGAATCATATTGGATGGCCCAGATGACGCTACTGGGCCTAATTTGGATAGGGCGTAACGGGCCTTGAGTTAGCGGGCTGTAAATGGGCTATATTCGAGCAGGCCGTTAACAGGCTTTCCATGGGCCGGCCTGCCAGCTTTTGAGCAAGTCAAATGGACCGGCCTTTTCACAGGAATGGGCCTCTGTTGGGCCATGCCACGTGTCGACGTATCATAGGCGCCTTCCGTCCAATGAGTGGTTGACATCTGTCCCAACGATGAGCCGACACGTGTTTCCTCCAGCCAATGATGATTTTACACGTGGAAAATCCCCATTGGTCAGGGCTATTAATGGGTTATCGAATCCAAAACCCGACCCGATAGCTTAACGGCGTTCCGTTATGGTGGATGCCACATGTCGGTCACCCTTGACAAAAGCACTTTTGTGACGCGCGATTTATCGTCATGGAAGTGGACACTTCCGTGATGATAATTTTGGTAATGTCATGGAACACTTCTACGACAGCACATGTATGACTATCTTGATTCTGTCATAAATTTGTCATGGATGTACATGCATGACAAAAAAGCGACCTACTGTGACAAACACGTATCATCATGGAAGTGTATTTTTTTGTAGTGATATCACTTATTTGATTGCATGTGATGTTTATCCTTTATGCATCTTATTTTGCTTAGTACGGCGGGAGCATTATAATATGATATCTCACTAAATTTCAAGGTACAAGTGTTCTCACTGAGTATGCACCGTTGCTACAGTTCATCGTGCCGAGACACCACATGATGATCGGGTGTGATAAGCTCTACGTTCACATACAATGGGTGCAAGCCAGTTTTGCACAAGCAGAATACTTGAGTTAAACTTGACGACCCTAGCATATGCAGATATGGCCTCGGAACACTAAGACCGAAAGGTCAAGCGTGAATCATATAGTAGATATGATCAACATAGTGATGTTCACCATTGAAAACTACTCCATCTCACGTGATGACCGGACATGGTTTAGTTGATATGGATCACGTGATCATTTAGATGACTAGAGGGATGTCTATCTAAGTGGGAGTTGTTAAGTAATATGATTAATTGAACTTAAATTTATGATGAACTTAGTCCTGATAGTATTTGCATATCTATGTTATAGATCAATTGCTCGTGTATAGCTTCCCCATTTTATTTTTGATATGTTCCTAGAGAAAAATAAGTTGAAAAATGTTAGTAGCAATGATGCGGACTAGCTCCGTTATCCGAGGATTATCCTCATTGTTGTACAGAAGTATTATGTCCTTGATGCACCACTAGGCGATGGACCTATTGCAGGAGCAGATGTAGATGTTATGAACGTTTGACAAAGCTCAGTATGATGACTACTTGATAGTTTAGTGCACCATGCTTTACGGCTTAGAACCAGGACTTCAAAAACGTTTTGAATGCCACAGAGCATACAAGATGTTCCAAGAGCTGAAATTGGTATTTCATACTCATGCCCGAGTCAAAAGGTATGAGACCTCTGACAAGTATTTTGCCTACAAGATGGAGGAGAATAGCTCAACCAGTGAGCATGTGCTCAGAATGTCTGAGTACTACAATCGCTTGAATTAAGTGGGAGTTAATCTTCCAGATAAGATGGTGATTGACAGAGTTCTCTAGTCACTATCACCAAGTTACTGGAACTTCGTGATGAACTATAATATGCAAGGGATGACGAAAACGATTCCCTGAGCTCTTCGCGATGCTGAAATAGGCAAAGGTAGAAATCAAGAAAAACATCAAGTGTTGATGGTTGACAAGACCACTAGTTTCAAGTAAAAGGGCAAGGGAAAGAAAGGGAACTTCAAGAAGAATGGCAAGCAAGTTGCCACTCCCATGAAGAAGCCCAAAACTAGACCCAAGCCTGAAACTAAGTGCTTATACTACAAAGGAAATGGTCACTGGAAGCAGAGTTGCCCCAAATACTTGGCGGATAAGAAGGATGGCAAAGTGAACAAAAGTATATATGATATACATGTTATTGATGTGTACTTTACTAGTGTTCATAGTAGCCCCTGGGTATTTGATACTGGTTCAGTTGCTATGATTAGTAACTTGAAACATGAGTTACAAAATGAACAGAGACTAGTTGAGGGAGAGGTGACGATGTGTGTTGGAAGTGATTCCAAGGTTGATAAGATCACCATCGTACACTCCCTCTACTTTCGGGATTAGTGTTGAACCTAAATAAATGTTATTTGGTGTTTGTGTTGAGCATGAATATGATTGGATCATGTTTATTGCAATACAGTTATTCATTTAAGTCACAGAATAATTGTTGTTCTGTTTACATGAATAAAACCTTCAATGGTCATACACCCAATGTGAATGGTTTGTTGAATCTTGATCATAATGATACACATATTCATAGTATTGAAGCCAAAATATGCAAAGTTAATAATGATAGTGCAACTTATTTGTGGCACTGTTGTTTAGGTCATATTGGTGTAAAGCGCATGAAGAAACTCCATGCTGATGGGCTTTTGGAATCACTTGATTATGAATCACTTGATGCTTGCGAACCATGCCTCATGGGCAAGATGACTAAGACTCCGTTCTCCAGAACAATGGAGCGAGCAACTGACTTATTGGAAATAATACATACTGATGTATGCGATACGATGAGTGTTGAGTCTCGCGGCGGGTATCGTTATTTTCTGACCTTCATAGATGATTTGAGCAGATATGGGTATATCTACTTAATGAAACACAAGTCTGAAACATTTGAAAAGTTCAAAGAATTTCAGAGTGAAGTGGAAAATCATCATAACAAGAAAATAAAATTTCTACGATCTGTGGAGGTGAATATTTGAGTTATGAGTTATTGAGTTTGGTCTTCATTTAAAACAATGTGGAATAATTTCACAACTCACGCCACCTGGAACACCACAACATAATGGTGTGTCCGAACATCGTAACCGTACTATATTGGATATGGCGTGATCTATGATGTCTCTTACCGATTTACCACTATCGTTTTGGGGTTATGCATTAGAGACAACTGCATTCACGTTAAATAGGGCACCATCTAAATTCATTGAGATGACACCATATGAACTATGGTTTAGCAAGAACCTGAGCTGTCGTTTCTTAAAGTTTGGGGTTGCGATGCTTATATGAAAAAGTTTCAGCCTGATAAGCTCATACCCAAATCGGAGAAGTGTGTCTTCATAGGATACCCAAAAGAAACTGTTGGGTACACCTTCTATCACATATCCGAAGGCAAGATCTTTGTTGCTAAGAGTGGATCCTTTCTAGAGAAGGAGTGTCTCTCAAAAGAAGTGAGTGGGAGGAAAGTAGGACTTGATGAGGTAATTGTACCTTCTCGCGAATTGGAAAGTAGCTCATCACTGAAATCAGTTCCAGTGATGCCTACACCAATTAGTGAGGAAGTTAATGACGATGATCATGAAACTTTAGATCAAGTTACTACTGAACTTCGTAGGTCAGCCAGAGCACGATCCTCACCAAAGTGGTATGGTAATCCTGTACTGGAAGTCATGTTACTAGACCATGATGAACTTACGAACTATGATGAAGCGATGATGAGCCTAGATTCTGCAAAATGGATTGAGGCCATGAAATCTGAGATGGGATCCATGTATGAGAACAAAGTATGGACTTTGGTGGTCTTGCCCAATGATCAGCAAGCCATAGAGAATAAATGGATCTTCAAGAGGAAGACGAATGCTGATAATAGTGTTACTATCTACAAAGCTCGAATTGTCGAAAAAATGGTTTTTGACAAGTTCAAGGTGTTGGCTATGATGAGATTTTCTCATTCGTAGCGATGCTTAAGTCTGTCTAAATCATGTTAGCAAATTGCCACATTTTATGAAATCTGGCAAATGGATATCAAAACTACATTCCTTAATGGATTTCTTAAAGAAGGGCTGTATATGATGCAACCAGAAGGTTTTGTCAATCCTAAAGGTGCTAACAAAATGTGCAAGCTCCAGTGATCCATCTATGGACTGGTGCAAGCATCTCGGAGTTGGAATATACGCTTTGATATGTTGATCAAAGCATATAGTTTCATATAGACTTGCGGTGAAGTCTGTATTTACAAGAAAGTGAATGGGAGCACTACAACCTTTCTGATAAGTATATGTGAATGACATATTGTTGATCGGAAATGAATAAAGGAGTGTTTGAAAGGAGTTTTTCAAAGAAAGACCTCGGTGAAGCTGCTTACATATTGAGCATCAAGATCTATAGAGATAGATCAGGACAAGATTTTGAAGTAGTTCAAAATGGAACAGTCAAAGAAAGGGTTCTTGCCTGTGTTATAAGGTGTGAAGTTGAGTAAAGACTCAAAACCCAGCCACGGCAGAAAATAGAAAGAGAATGAAAAGTCATTCCCTATGCCTCAGTCATAGGTTCTATAAAGTATGCTATGCTATGTACTAGACCTATTGTGTACCTCACCATGAGTTTGGAAAGAGGGTACAATAGTGATCCAGGAGTGGACCACTGAACAACAGTCAAAATTATCCTTAGTGGAATAAGGAAATATTTCTCGGCTGTGGAGGTGACAAAGAGTTCGTCGTAAAGATTTACATTGATGAAAGCTTTGACACCGACATGGATGACCCTAAGTTTCGATCTAGATACATATTGAAAGTGGGAGTGATTAGCTAGAGTAGCTCCGTGTAGAGCATTGTAGACATAGAAAATTTGCAAAATACATACGGCTCTGAATGTGGCAGACCCGTTGACTAAACTTCTATCACAAGCAAAACATGATCACTCTTTGGGTGTTAATCACATAGCGATGTGAACTAGATTATTGACTATAGTAAACCCTTTGGGTATTAGTCACATGAAGATGTGAACTAATCACATAAAGATGTGAACTATTGGTGTAAAATCACATGATGATGTGAACTAGATTATTGACTCTAGTGCAAGTGGGAGACTGAAGGAAATATGCCCTAGAGGAAATAATAAAGTTGTTATTTATATTTCCTTATATCATGATAAATGTTTATTATTCATGCTAGAATTTTATTAACCGGAAACTTAGTACATGTGTGAATACATAGACAAAATAGAGTGTCCCTAGTATGCCTCTACTTGACTAGCTCGTTAATCAAAGATGGTTACATTTCCTGACCATAGACATGTGTTGTCATGTGATGAACGGGATCACATCATTAGAGAATGATGTGATGGAAAAGACCCATCCCTTAGCTTAGCATAAATGATCGTTTATGTCAGGACCCCGATTCCAAGTCGCATCGATCTAGCCGGTAACACCTCATATCACTTTGCGGCCTCACGCATGGTATCCCCATGGGTGTCGCCTTACCAAGGCCCGGGACCGTTTGCGCCTTTTGGCTCACGTATATGATAGTGTCACTAGCATCCATACGACAGAGAACCCAAGCCGACATGGCTAGTCGTGAACCCAAAGTGGCACAGACCTATGGGGACAGGCATACATGAATCACATCGAGCATGTCAGTCAACAACGTGTGAATCCGGGCTGTAGCACTGGGCTAACAGGACTCCAGGGAACCCGGGCTGTAGCAGGCTAGGTAGGACTCCGGATGTCACCGCGTGACATTTCCCCGAAGGGACAGACATAGGAACGAAGTGAAACACATGCCGGCCAGTCAAGTGTCCTGAGCAGTAGTGCTGGGCTAGCAGGACTCCGGTGAACCGGGCTGTAGCGGACTACTATGGCTCAAGGAGCACTAGACTACATTTCCCCATAAGAGAGGCTGCCAAGGATAAACAACTAGATTGTCGGATCCCACACATACCAAGCATTTCAATCATACACACAATATGCTCGATATGTGTAAATACAACATGGCATCACAACAAAACTCTACAACTCAAGTACTTTATTTAAAGGCTCCGGAGAGCCATACATAACATGTTCATACAGGTAGGGGTCACAAGACCTGACACTCAAGTCATACAATCATACAAGCACATGTGAAAGCAAATAAGTCTGAGTATAGACATTAGAAAGAAAGAAGGCTTGATGAAGCCTGTCTATCTACATAGGGCCCTACATGGCCAGAATCACCACCTGGGTGGCAAGTTAGTCATCGACGTCGAGGTCTACGTAAAACCCATCGGATGGGGCGGTGTTGTCGTCTGAAAACAGTAATTAAAGCAACATGAGTACAAAGGTACTCAGCAAGTCTTACAACAGATCCTACTATACATGCTCATTCTCAAGAAGGTGGTGGAGTTATTGCAGCAAGCCAGCTTTGACTCTTGGCTAAGCTATCCTACGAGACACCACTGTAAAGTAGTTTTCGCACATGAGTCCACTAATCACCAACACAATACTCCACCGGGGATCCTCCCTCGTCATCCCACGAGAGGGCCATCCTCGGTACTCACACTTATCTTGAGTCTTTTAATAGTAACCATTAACTTGTCTATGAACTGTATAGGCAACCAAGTAGTCCTTTACCGCGAACGCGGCTATTTGAATAGATGATGTTAACCCTGCAGGGGTGTACTTCTTCATACACGCTCTCACCACTTATCGTCGTTTACACGACATGTACTCGACAACCTTCAAGCGGAAGCCCAACGAGGGTGTCGGCCACGGCCTACCTATACACTCAAGTCTCTAGTCCAGGTTTATCGCCTATCCAGGTTCCATCCGCAGGGAGTCCGGCCAAGGTTTCCACATACGGCCCCGAACGATGTGTACAGGGTCCCGAGACACCAAACGGGCGCCGGCATACCCCGGCCACGGTGTATCTACCGCATCATAGCCCACCCCTAGGGTCAGCGCTACGCACGGCCGCCAACACATAACCTACAAACACCAGAAACTAGTTGCAACTCCTGGACAGGGGTGATTAAGAAGCCGAGAGGGTCCATTGGTTTCGGGCCCAATGTATGGTAGTAACTGATTCTTGAATCACACATACAGATCTCAGTTCTTAAGGACGGCCTCAATGAAACAACCCACCATGTACTCCTACATGGCCTCTCATCGATACCTTTACCAAATCCTGTTCAACACATCCCTCACATTACCGACGTAATCATTTCACTCTAGCCCATCACCCAGATGAACTAGGCCTAACACAACTCTAAGCATAGCAGGCATAGCAAGGTAGGAAACACATACATGGCTCAACCAACTCCTACACATGCTAGTGGGTTTCATCTAGTTACTGTGGCAATGATAGGTCATGCAGAGGATAAGGGTTCAACTACCGCAGCACACAGCAGTTTGAAACGTTGTTGTCTTAATGCAGTAAATGGGAGCAAAAGCGAGCACATGGGATTGTATCGATATGATCAATGGGGCTGCTTGCCTGATGGAGTAGTAGTAGGGTACCGCCCTTCAGTTGGATACTCGGAGATATCCTCAGAGGTAGAACCTACCATGAAAGACACCACAGAACACAATCATCACATGGCAATATGCAACAATATGATGCATGCTATGACATGGCAATATGAGGTGTCCTGCCTAATGCAATGTGAAACAAGTTGGTTTGGGTCCATTTGAATCAAAGATTCAAATAGAAGCTTATGTTCTTAAGCATTATAAGTGTATTAGCTTGTTTCACCTAAACAGCAAGGTTAAAGTGTTTTGTCATGCATGAAACCATTACAAATGGAAAGGTTGATTTTTTCTGATCAAATTTCGTATATAAATCTTTGCATTTGGAGTTACAGATTAAAAGTTATGAATTTTTGAAGTTTGTAATATTTTCTGGAATTTCCTGTATAAGAATAATTCCAGTAATTGAGTTATTGCGTCAGCATTGCGTCAGGGTGATGTCAGCAGGTCAAAGGCGCCAGCCCAGGTCAAACCTGACCAGTGGGCCCCGTCTGTCAGTGTAACAACTAACTAACAGAGTTATTTAGTGTTTCGTTAGCACTAATCTAGGTTAGTTAGGGCCTGGGCCCACATGTCAGTGAGTCAACCCATTAACTAAAGTAATTAGCGTTAACTAATATAACTCTAAATTAAACAGGGGCATGGCCCACATGTCAGTGACCCTGGGGGGGATCAAACCGGGTCAGTGGAGTCAAACTCACCGGCGTTTAGCCGCCGGCGAGGCCAGACGCGGCGGGGCAGTGCGAGTTTTGCACTCCGACGACCAAATGGACGGCGGAGACCTCCTACGCGTAGCTGGGAGCGAGCCGCGTCGAGTGGTGGCAATGGTTGGGCTCAGGGTCTCCGGAAACGACGCCGGCGACGAGCGTTGCGGCTGCCAGAGTTCGGGCAAGGTCAAACTAGCCGCTAGGAGGCACGTCGAGGAGCGTGCGGGGGTGCTACGAGCTCCTGCGAGTGCGGTGAAGATGATGATGTGCTCGGTTGCGATCCAACGTGGCTGTGGCCACGAGGGCGACGTGCGGTGGCGGCGGCGGGTGCGACCGAGCTTGGTGCAGTCACTGCGGTGCTCGAGAAGGCAAACAAAGAGGATGGGGAGGTGGCTGAGCTCACGGGGGTCACATCGAGGCAGACGGCGAGGTCGGGGACGAGCTGGTGTTGCGGTGAAGGCGAAGGGGATCTCCGGTGGCCGAAGTTGGGGAAGACGGGGTTGGGGCGACTCTAGAGCGGGCGAGCGCTCGGGGCTCGGCCTGCTTGACATAGTCGACGATGGCGGAGCTCGTGGACACGGTGACGCGGTGTTGGGACGACGATGGACGCGGCTACATCGACAGTGCGGCGGCAGGGGCGTCGGCCATGGTGGGAGAGGGCGAGGGAGAGAGGCAGAGGAGTGAGAGAGGTGTCTGCGGGGTCGGGGCGGTGACGTGGAGCTCGCCCAGGTGTCCAGGGGCGAGGGAGGCAAGCAGCTGACGCGCTGGCGAGCTCGCGCACGCCGGCGTCACCTCCCTCCCTGCCTGGCGGGGACGAAGCAGCTGGCTGGCACGGGCCATCACAGTGCTGGGCCGCCAGGTGGGCCGGCTGGTGGCTTTGCCAGGTTAGTTTCCTTTCTCTCTCTCTCTTTTCTGTTTTCTATTTATTCTGTTTTGTGTTTTGAAATAGTAAACATACTATTTCATTTAGGAAAACCCTGAAAATATTCAGAGGCACATTTGAAAATATTCTCAACAGCCTAAAATTACTTTCAGGATTATTTGGGCATTTTAAAATATTTATAGGATTTAAATTGCCCAAATGCAATTAGTAATGAATTAATCCAATGATCTTATGATGTCCTAGAAAAGGGTGCACCATTTTTGTCAAAGGTTTTAACCCAAAACAAAAAGGGTGGACTTTTTAGAAGGGCATTTCAGGTTCATTGAAAAAGTTTTTAGTAAACCCTAGTTGTTCCAGGGGGTGCTGGGGGTTCCGTCATCCCCATTTCAGTTTTCTGGGAAAATAAACATGATGAAACACTCTAATGCATGAACTAGCTAGGGTATGACAACTCACCCCCACTCAAAAGAATCTCATCCCGAGATTTAGGATCCATTGGGAAGAAGGTGGGGTACTCGAGTCGAAGACGATCCTCCCTTTCCCAAGTGGCTTCTTTTTTAGAGTGGTGTGACCATCGAACCTTGAGAAACTTGATGTTATGGCGTCGAGTGGTACGCTCGGCTTGATCAAGGATACGAACGGGATATTCCCGATATGTGAGATTATCTTGTAGATTAAGCATTTCGTGGTCCACTCCACGGACAGGATCCGCAAAGCAACTCCTGAGTTGAGAAACATGGAAGACATCGTGAACTCTGGAAAGATGCGGAGGTAGTTCCAATTGGTAGGCAACTTCTCCTCGTATGGCAAGAATGCGAAAGGGTCCAATGTAACGAGGAGCCAATTTGCCTTTGATACCGAAACGATGGGTTCCCTTTAACGGAGTAACCCGAAGGTAAGCCTTCTCGTCGACTTCATAAGTCATGAGCTTATGTTTGCGATCATATTGGCTCTTTTGACGAGATTGGGCTGTTTCCAATTTCTCACGAATGACGCGAACCTGCTCTTCTGCTTCCTGAATCATATCCGGGCCAAAGAGTTGTCTTTCCCCGGTTTCTGACCAGTTAAGAGGCGTTCAACATTTTCGTCCATAGAGAACTTTGAAAGGAGCTTTGCCCAAGCTAGCTTGATAACTATTGTTATAAGCGAACTCCGTGAATGGAAGGCATTTCTCCCAATCCATTCCGAATGAGATGATAGAAGCTCGGAGCATATCCTCCAGGATTTGGTTTACTCGCTCTACTTGACCACTTGATTGGGGGTGGAAGGCGGTGCTAAAAGAGAGACGAGTTCCCATAGCATTTTGGAAACTTTCCCAAAATCGAGAGGTGAAGAGACTCCCACGGTCTGAGTTAATTTCCAATGGAACACCATGAAGAGACACTATTCGGGAGATGTATAGGTCAGCTAGCTGGCTAGCGGTGGTACTCTCACGAACAGGTAGGAAGTGGGCTACTCTGGAAAGATGATCGATCACGACGAAGATAGCATTATTCCCTCTCTTGGTCCTGGGAAACCCAGTAATGAAATCCATACTGATTTGATCCCATTTCCATTCTGGAATAGCCAAAGGTTGAAGGGTGCCAGCAGGCCGTTGATGCTCTGCTTTAACACGACGACAGATGTCGCAACTAGCAATGTATTGAGCAATTTCTCTCTTCATCCTAGTCCACCAAAACCTTTGGCATAGGTCCTGATACATTTTAGTACTACCGGGATGAATGGCGAGAGGGGATTCATGAGCTTCCTTAAGGATCAGCCGCCTCAGGTTTCATGCTTTGGGAACCACTAAGCGGTTTCCAAAGTGTACGACACCTTGATCATCAACGGAGAAACAATTCACGACTCCTTTCTTAATGTTTCTCTTAATACGGGAGATTCCCGGATCTACCTTCTGTGCCTTGATGATCTGATCCATAAGGGTAGGTTTCGCCACCAGGGTGGATAGGAATCCCTAAGGAACAATGTGAAGGTTAAGCTTACGAAATTCCTCGTGGAGAAGTGGTTGACTTTGTTGCAACATTAGGATGTTACAATAAGATTTACGACTTAGCGCATCAGCCATGACGTTGGCTTTGCCCGGGGTGTAAGTTATTCCTAAGTGATAATCCGAGATCAACTCGACCCAACGTCTTTGCCTAAGATTCAAATCCGGTTGGGTGAAGATATATTTCAGACTTTGGTGATCAGTGAAGATCTCGCAACGATTACCGAGAAGGTAATGTCGCCAAGTTTTAAGTGCATGGACTACCGCTGCAAGCTCTAGATCATGTGTGGGATAGTTTTCCTCATGGGGGTGTAATTGCTGTGAAGCATAGGCAATTACTTGACAATCTTGCATGAGTATGCAACCTAGTCCTTGTCGCGAGGCGTCGTAATAGATAATAAAGTCCTTGGAGAAATCTGGTGGTACCAGTACGGGAGCAGATGTCAGGCGTCTTTTCAGTTCCTGAAAGCTGAACTCGCACTGTGGGGTCCACTCGAACTTTTTATCTTTCTTGAGGAGTTCAATTAGGGGTTTAGCAACCTTGGAGAAATTCTCAACGAAGCGGCGACAATAGCTCGCTAAGCCAAGGAAGCTCCGAACTTGCTTGACCGTCTCAGGTGGAGTCCAATCAAGGACAACTTGAACTCGTTCGGGATTGATAGCAATACCCTTACCAGAGATTACATGGCCTAGATAGGTCACTTCTGGCAACCAAAATTCACACTTGGAGAATTTGGCATAAAGGCGATGCTCTCGAAGTTTCGTCAATACCAGCCTTAGATGTTCGGCATGTTCTTCTTCACTCTTGGAGTAGATGAGTATATCATTGAGGTATACTATGACGAATTTGTCCAAATACTCCATGAAGACCGAGTTCATTAATCGAGAGAAGGTGGCTGGGGCATTGGTTAAACCGAAGGACATAGCAGTGTACTCATATTGGCCATAACGAGTAACAAAGGCCGTTTTGGGGATGTCCCCGTTTTTTATTTTGATTTGATGGTAGCCCAACCTCAAGTCCATCTTGGAAAAGACTGAGGATCCAGCGAGCTGATCATACAGATCGTTGATCTTGTGAAGCGGATACTTGTTCTTGATAGTGACCAAGTTGACAGGTCGGTAATCTACAACCATCCGATCCATTCCATCCTTCTTCTTGATGAAGAGGACAGGGCAAGCCCAAGGAGAGGAACTAGGACGGATGAAACCCTTTTTCAAGGACTCATGGAGTTGGTTCTTAAGCTCGGTTAGTTCTAAGGGTGCCATCTTATAGGGTCTTCTAGAAATTGGGACGGTTCCTGGAACAAGGTCTATCACAAACTCGACATCCCTATCAGGTGGAACACCTGACAGTTCTTATGGAAAGACATCCGGGAAGTCTCGGACTACCGGAATATCTTCAAGGTCTGGAAGGGGGTTAGCATTTAGGGAGTAAAGTTGGCGCTTGGCCACTCGAGTTAAGACATTGACTGTCTTGCCCGATGGGTGAGTAAGTTGAATAGTTCTAGTAGAGCAATCAATCTTAGCATAATGGGCTGACATCCAGTCCATACCCAAGATGATGTTTATGTCCGAGGACTTGAGAGCTATTAAAGATGCAAGGAAGACAAGTCTATCGACAAGAATTTCATTCCCATGGCTTACTCTAGAGGTTTGCCATCTAGAGCCAGGGGTTTGAATTTCCATGGTAGTGGGCATGTCACAGAATGTCGTGTTATGCAATTGAGCATAGCTCTCAGATATGAATGAATGAGATGCTCCAGTATCGAAAAGAACAGATGTCGGATGGCAATTAACAAGTAGCGTACCAAGTACGACGTTAGGATCATCACGAGCCTCCTCAGTTGAGACATAGTTGACATGGCCACGTGTAGTGGGGGCTGTCTTGGCGTAGAATGTCTTTCCCGCTGGCTTACCACGGCCAACGGACTATCCAGACTGGTTGGGGTTGTTGTTCTGGGGACACTCTCGACTGTAGTGACCCGGCTCTCCACACTTGAAACATGTCACAACATTGGGGCGTGGAGCAGCATTAGCAGCGGGGCCACCATAGGGCTTAGGCGGTGCAAACTGCTGGTTCGGGCGAGGCACCTCAACGGATGGCCTTGGAATGAACCTGGGTGGCAGCGCTGTACTTGGAATCCACACCCAGCGCTTCTGAGATCCAGAGCCGGATGAAGAACTGTGACGCCCCCGATTTGACCATACACTAATCATGCACGCAAATGTGTACGATCAAGATCAAGGACTCACGGGTAGATATCACAACACAACTCTACAAATAAAATAAATCATACAAGCATCATATTACAAGCCAGGGGCCTCGAGGGCTCGAATACAAGAGCTCGATCATGGACGAGTCAGCGAAACCAACAATATCTGAGTACAGACATAAGTTAAACAAGTTTTCCTTAAGAAGGCTAGCACAAACTGGGATACAGATCGAAAGAGGCGCAGGCCTCCTGCCTGGGATCCTCCTAACTACTCCTGGTCGTCGTCAGCAGGCAGCATATAGTAGTAGGCACCTTCGATGTAGTAGGAGTCGCCGTCGATTGTGGCGTCTGGATCCTGGGCTCCAACATCTGGTTGTGACAACCAGGTAGAAGGGATAGAGGGAAAAGAAGGAGAAAGCAACCGTGAGTACTCATCCAAAGTACTCTCAAGCAAGGAGCTACACTACATATGCATGGGTATATGTGTAAAGGGCCATATCAGTGGACTGAACTGCAGAATGCCAGAATAAGAGGGGGATAGCTAATCCTGTCGAAGACTATGCTTCTGGCAGCCTTCGTCTTGCAGCAGGTAGAAGAGAGTAGACTGAAGTCCTCCAAGTATCATCGCATAGTATAATCCTAACCGATGATCCTCCCCTCGTCGCCCTGTGAGAGAGCGATCACCGGTTGTATCTGGCACTTGGAAGGGTGTGTTTTATTAAGTATCCGGTTCTAGTTGTCATAAGGTCAAGGTACAACTCCAAGTCGTCCTGTTACCGAAGATCACGGCTATTCGAATAGATTAACTTCCCTGCAGGGGTGCACCACATAACCCAACACGCTCGATCCCATTTGGCCGGACACACTTTTCTGGGTCATGCCCGGCCTCGGAAGATCAACACGTCGCAGCCCTACCTAGGCACAACAGAGAGGTCAGCACGCCGGTCTAAATCCTATGGCGCAGGGGTCTGGGCCCATCGCCCATTGCACACCTGCATGTTGCGAACGCGGCCGGAAGCAGAACTAGCCCCCTTAATACAAGAGCAGGCTTACGGTCCAATCCGGCGCGCGTCACTCAGTCGCTGACGTCACGAAGGCTTCAGCTGATACCACAACGTTGAGTGCCCATAACTGTCCCTGTGTAGATGGTTAGTGCGTATAGGCCAGTAGCTAGACTCAGATCAAATACCAAGATCTTGTTAAACGTGTTAAGTATCCGCGAACACCGACCACGGCCAGGCCCACCTCTCTCCTAGGTGGTCTCAACCTGCCCTGTCGCTCCGCCTCAAAGTAACCGTCGGGGGCCGTCGGGAACCCAGGCCCACCTCTACGGGATGGAGCCACCTGCCCCTTCAGCCCCCATCTCCGAACAGTATCACAGGTAATGTAACTGTGTAAAGTATATTGTATATGCCCGTGATCACCTCCCGAAGTGATCACGGCCCAGTAGTATAGCATGGCAGACGGACAAGAGTGTAGGGCCACTGATGGAACACTAGCATCCTATACTAAGCAGTAGGATAGCAGGTAATGGTAACAACAGTAGTAGCAAGGACGGGCTATGCATCAGAATGGGAATAACGAAAAGAGGTAACATGCTACACTACTCTAATGCAAGCAGTATAGAGAAGAGTAGGCGATATCTGGTGATCAAAGGGGGGGCTTGCCTGGTTGCTCTGGCAAGAGAGAGGAGTCGTCAACTCCATAGTCGTACTGGGTAGCAACGGCGTCCGTCTCGGTGTCTATCGAGAGAAGAGGGGGGAGAAACAATAAATATTTAAGCAAGCATATGCATAGTGATGCATGACATGACAAGTAACGGCGTTAGAGGTGCCCTAACACGGTAGTAGGTGATACCGGTGAAGGGGGATAACATCCGGGAAAGTATCCCCGGTGTTTCGCGTTTTCGGGCAGAGGAGCCGGAGGGGGAAAGTTACGTGTTCGATAGGTTAGGGGTGTGTGGCGGACGAACGGGTTGCATATCCGTAATCGTCTTGTCGTTCTGAGCAACTTTCATGTAGAAAGTTTTTTCATCCGAGCTATGGTTTATTTTATATTAATTTTAAAAGATTTAAATCATTTTTAAGATTAATTTAAATATTTTAAGTCAACATTATCCAGAACAGTGTTTGCTGACGTCATCATGACGTCAGCATGATGTCAGCAGTCAACAGAGGCGTTGACTGGTCAACTGACGTGTGGGTCCCGTTTGTCATTGACTGTTTAAACTAATTAGGGTTTAACTAATCTAATTACTATTTAATTTAACTAACTAGTTAAAAGATTAATTAAATAGGATTAATTAACTTAATTAATTAATTGATTTATTTATACTCATTTTTTTAAAAACGTTCTAGGGGCTGGGCCCCATGTGTCATTGTGCCATGGGGTCTTTAGTGGGCGCTGGTGCTAGTGGGTTACGGGCGCTCGGTGTGTGGGCGCCAGCCTAGCAGGGTGCTCGCCCAGGCCCTCTGCGGCGCAGCGGGGCGCCGGCGGCCACCGCAGCCAGCTGCGGCAGCCGAAGGGGAAAAGAGCAGCAGCATGGCAGCGCCGGCGCGGGGCGGCGGTGGTGGCGAGGTCAGACGTGCGCAGCCCCGGCGAAGCGGCGCGGCAGGGCAAGCCAGCAAGGCGGGCAGCGAGCCACAGGCGACAGAAGGAGTTCGGGGCGTCGTGGTCGACGGCGGGCATCGGACGCCGTAAGGCGCGGCAATCAACGTCGAGGGGGTGGGCTTCGGCAGCGGCGATAGTAGAAGGAAGCAGCCACGCAGGGGGGGT
>NC_041386.1:205725853-205733196 GCF_002162155.2 Triticum dicoccoides | reverse complement strand
AAGGAGCTCCTCTCCCCTGTGCGTGCGTTGTGTGGTGGCGGTGGTGTGGGAGGACGAGGGGAGAGTGGGGGATCGTGGGGGAACCGTGCTGTAGTGGGCTAGGGTTGCGGGGTGGGGGGGTTATGCAGGGGTGCGGCTGGGCCAACCAGGTGGGTGGCCCAATGGCCTGCTGGGCCGGAGCCCAGTGGGGGGGGGTGTTTCCCTTTTTTTCTATTTTGTTAGTTTTCTTTTGTTTTCCTTTTCTGTTTTTAACCTTAATTGCTTTAGTCTAAGTAAAACACAATAAGAGTCTCTAAATTAGTGTTACTAAATATTCCACTACCACAATTAACTTGGCACATTAATTAAAGTAGTTTGTATTTGTTTATTAATTTAGGAGCATTTAAATAATAGTTTTACACTGTTTTAATTTATTTAGTGCATTTAAGTATTTTATTAAAAGATGATTTCTGCACCAACATTTATTATGGATTATTTGACACATTAGGAACAATTTAGTTTTGACTTTTGAAAACTTTAATTGTTTTGACTTTAATTCAAATTTGAATTTGGATTGGTTCTGAACTAACGCGAGATAATCAACAATAATCGAGGTGACGTGGCATCATTACCAGAGAGTTACTGTTGCTTGATTACCCGGGCGTCACAAATCTCCTCCACTACAACAAATCTCGTCCCGAGATTTAGGAGGGGAGTAAGGGGGAAGGTTTGGTAACAAATCTAGCGGGTCTTCTCATCCTGGCTTGCTCTTCTCGAAGAGGCCGGTCCAATACATTGATGTCTTCATTTCTCTGCTCTAGGTCATCATGATGAAGTCGGCGCTCTTTCTTCAGGAACTCCATCGTGCTTACGAAAGAATAAAGGGTGGGCATTCTGGGAGAAGGACGTCGGCAAGGTTGACTATCGGGTCGACAATATCGAGGAAGGTGGCGGAAAGTAACCCTCGAATCGAATCTTAAGAAAATATCGAGAGCAAAGTAAGGAGGTAACCTGGGAAGTTTCGAGCGAGCAGGCAACCGTTCGATGCCTGAAACAGGGCTTGAATGGGGCTCAAAGCAATCGGGAATAAGTATTGCGTCTGATACCAGATTGATGATCTCATCGGAAGGTGGCTCGTGAATTACACACGAGGCCACGCGTGAGGAATAACTTTTGGGAACAAGGGGTGTACAGGAGAGTCAGGTTTCGATCCTGAGGAACTGTGGGTTATGGGCCCACCATGTGGGTTAAAAGCAGGAAGGGCGGTGACGTCTTGCACGGGCATGAAAGCAAGGCATGTCAGAGGATAGTCTGTCGGTTAGGTCGGCAACAACATCGGTACCAAGGGCGAGGGACGGAGAGAACCATTTTCCTGCTCGTTGAACAAGGCGGACCAATAGGCAAAGTTCTCGTCCATCGGTGGTTACTGGAATGCTATCATCAAAAGCAACAGGGTCTTACTGACACAGTTGTACACCAAGGTGTTTTGCATAAGCAGAAGAATACTACTGCTTATATAATATAGATTACAATAAGGGTTAGGCAACCCAATGGAAAGGGAAAGGTGATTACAAGGTTTAATCAGAACAATGGGGAGAACAATGTGTATACACACATATTTCAGAGGTATATCCCTCCCAATGACAAGCGGGGCATGATATCCATGACAGGATAGAAAGTAGAGAACCATTGAGGTAAAGGGAGAGGAATTTCGTGACATTATCCATATAGCGGTGTTTGGATAATTTAGCAGGAAACATTTAACATTGGCTTCAAATGTCCTTGTTGAAAATCGGAGTACCACAAACATGCTTCAAGATAGCATTGCATGGTCTTCAATCAAAGGTCAGACTCTGGATACACGAAGGGATTCATCATTAAGCCAAGGAGAGGATGAGGAGGTGGCTGATGGACTCAGCGATAATACAACGAGGTATCCAAAAAGATGGATTTCCACAGTTATGTGAACAAGGAGATAACATTTGCGGGATCAAATGATATAATGATGTATGCTCAAGGAAAAACATACACAATTTAACATTAGTGTAAAAGGGTGCCCAAAGTAGGGCCTTAGGTAGCATGATCAAATGTTAGAATGGTGATTCAGTGATCAATAGTCTAAGAATGAACGTTCGACCATTAACTTCAAAGCAATAGGGTTGCTAGAAGGGCATAATCCAAACAACACCATTCACTTGTTGGTATCCCGGTTAGATCCAACACGGGGACCAAGAAAGAATGGTGATGGTGATAAGTATTACCTGTATCAAGAATTCTTAGGAGGTGGTGAAATTCTCACGACATTCTTGACATAAAAGATGGTAATACTCCAAGGTATCGAAGAATAATTGCTGGATAGCACGGGTCTCCAGGTATAACACAAAACACGAACAAGTTTGTGTTGGGGGGAAAGCAATAATGTTGTCGGTGATAACACAAATCATCGAGGGACAAGGATGGTTACCTGTCATCATCCATTTGGTTGATATTCTGGAAGGAATCAAAATGTTGTTTGATGACCACGACAAATTTAGTCGAGAGGCTCCACGAAGATGTAATCGATCGGCGATGACATCAAGTGAAAGGAATGATGAAGCGAATGGTTATTGGAACCATGGGTATGACACAAACTCGAAATCAAGTTTGCTGTTCAGGGAGAAATGATATGATGAGGAAAATCGATGTAAGCTTAGCTCATCGTCGAGAATTGTGCTTCGTGAAGAAGGACCAGGTAGCATAGTTAAAATTTAGCACAATGATGATATAGCCGATCAGGCTAGGAATGACTTAAATGATTATTAACTCGTAAGCAACAACATTTACTTAAGAGTTATTGAATCAGAGTGCGGACTCGTTTCACTATTCGGTGTTCTCGGTTGACGACAACCCAGAACCTAGGAACAATTGGATCCGGCGAGTGATAATAGTTTACGAAGAACCCATAAGAAGTTATGATGTCCCATGATATTCCCGAGATACCAGGGTGTAATACTCGACGGTAGATCAAAGTAAAGGTTGGACTTGTGTATTGGTCCACACAAGACAAGTGCTTAAACTTGCCCGAGAAATGGGATCAAAGAAGAACATATGGTCAGAACCACGATTGCAAGGATCAATTCACAGATACCAAATGATATTATATCCAGGAGGATAGTTATTATTACAAGAAGCTTCCATGATAGGATATACATCGTGTCCATGGGCATGAACACAAGTTCAAGGCCGACTCCCACTTCTTCAATGCATAACCTTTCATTCACTGCTCTAGATAAAAATGATTTCAGTGTCAAAACCTACCTGGTGAATTACTAGAGGAGTATGACCCGTGAAAACTTTTGGGTTCACACATATTAAGAAAGGCATAGGTTCAACCCGTCAGGGTATCATGGAAACATATACCACAAGCTTCAATCATAAATATCACCAGCTCGAAAACAGAGCATGGTTGAGAAAACAGAGGATACAATTTACCAAAAGCATTATGTATCAGAGGAAAGGATCACGAGGTTATTGAATAAGGAGGACACTGTCGAATAATAATCCAATAAAGGATCAGACGGTCCATAGCGGAGATGATGTGAGCATCGGCACACAATCAGTTGAAGAAAGGATGCAAGGGGATCAGATTATAGAAACAACTGACTAACTCAAAGCTCAAATGCAAAAGAATTATGATTTCTGATCAAGGGATCAAAAGCAAATGCTCTGATTAAGGATGGATAAGTTGCGTAGACTTAAGGGTACAATCGGTGGCAATCCGATTGGTCGAGAACAAGCTCATGTTCAAAAATGACGTCTGAGCCAGAAAGATAATTTAAAAGGATCAACTGATGATTGCGTGCATTCGCACTCATGTTGAATCAAAGGGATCAAAATGACGGTGCCTAAGGATACTAACGAATATTGCCAGACATATGGAAATCATCCATCATGCAAGCAGACAAGTATTGCAGAGCAATAAGCTACTAAGGATTTTTGGAGGATCGAATAGTATTTTGATGACCATTGTGAAACACGTGAACAACTGGGGATGAGCGGATACTCGATAAGTGCGAGAAATTATCCGTAGGGATATTCACATGGCAAAGAACTGCAAGGCAGTAGCCACAAAGTATTCTCAGAATAATAGAGAGAATTTTCGGTGTATCTTGTAATAACAAGAGCAGCCGGGAATAAAGGTAAGAATGACAAGTGCATGTATTTATCCATAGAGATATATCGATAATAGGGAATTGCAAAAGTGACGGGCACAAGGGTCTCGGGAATGATCGAAGAGTATCTTCAACATCTTCTGGTGCAGCCGGCGATCATCTGTGATAAGGGGGCTCTCCGGGAGAAGTAGTTACGAGAACCTAGAGTCAAATTTAGTAAAATCATTTAATCCGAGTAGAAGGGAGATAAGAGTCCCAGAGTAAAGGTCGACGAGTAAAAGATCCTAGTACCACCCAATGGCGACGTGTGCCCGTAAGACACACAGCCAAGTTAGTAAAAGTTTTGCAATGCCTAGACTCGACTTCGGCCAAGGAGTTGGAAAGGGGGATTCCTACAGGCAGTCGGCTCTGATACCAACTTGCGACGCCCCCGATTTGACCATACACTAATCATGCACGCAAATGTGTACGATCAAGATCAAGGACTCACGGGTAGATATCACAACACAACTCTACAAAAAAAATAAATCATACAAGCATCATATTACAAGCCAGGGGCCTCGAGGGCTCGAATACAAGAGCTCGATCATAGACGAGTCAGCGAAACCAACAATATCTGAGTACAGACATAAGTTAAACAAGTTTTCCTTAAGAAGGCTAGCACAAACTGGGATACAGATCGAAAGAGGCGCAGGCCTCCTGCCTGGGATCCTCCTAACTACTCCTGGTCGTCGTCAGCGGGCAGCACGTAGTAGTAGGCACCTCCGATGTAGTAGGAGTCACCATCGATGGTGGCGTATGGATCCTGGGCTCCAACATCTGGTTGCGACAACCAGGTATAAGGGATAGAGGGAAAAGAAGGAGAAAGCAACCGTGAGTACTCATCCAAAGTACTCGCAAGCAAGGAGCTACGCTACATATGCATGGGTATATGTGTAAAGGGCCATATCAGTGGACTGAACTGCAGAATGCCAGAATAAGAGGGGGATAGCTAATCCTGTCGAAGACTACGCTTCTGGCAGCCTCCGTCTTGCAGCAGGTAGAAGAGAGTAGACTGAAGTCCTCCAAGTATCATCACATAGTATAATCCTAACCGATGATCCTCCCCTCGTCGCCCTGTGAGAGAGCGATCACCGGTTGTATCTGGCACTTGGAAGGGTGTGTTTTATTAAGTATCCGGTTCTAGTTGTCATAAGGTCAAGGTACAACTCCAAGTCGTCCTATTACCGAAGATCATGACTATTCGAATAGATTAACTTCCATGCAGGGGTGCACCACATAACCCAACACGCTCGATCCCATTTGGCCGGACACACTTTTCTAGGTCATGCCCGGCCTCGGAAGATCAACACGTCGCAGCCCTACCTAGGCACAACAGAGAGGTCAGCACGCCGGTCTAAATCCAATGGCGCAGGGGTCTGGGCCCATCGCCCATTGCACACGTGCACGTTGCGAACGCGGCCGGAAGCAGAACTAGCCCCCTTAATACAAGAGCAGGCTTACGGTCCAATCCGGCGCGCGTCACTCAGTCGCTGACGTCACGAAGGCTTCAGCTGATACCACGACGTCGAGTGCCCATAACTGTCCCCGCGTAGATGGTTAGTGCGTATAGGCCAGTAGCCAGACTCAGATCAAATACCAAGATCTCGTTAAACGTGTTAAGTATCCGCGAACACCGACCAGGGCCAGACCCACCTCTCTCCTAGGTGGTCTCAACCTGCCCTGTTGCTCCGCCTCAAAGTAACCATCGGGGGCCGTCGGGAACCCAGGCCCACCTCTACCGGGATGGAGCCACCTGCCCCTTCAGCCCCCATCTCCGAACAGTATCACAGGTAATGTAACTGTGTAAAGTATATTGTATATGCCCGTGATCACCTCCCGAAGTGATCACGGCCTAGTAGTATAGCATGGCAGACGGACAAGAGTGTAGGGCCACTGATGGAACACTAGCATCCTATATTAAGCAGTAGGATAGCAGGTAATGGTAACAACAGTAGTAGCAAGGACAGGCTATGCATCAGGATAGGAATAATGAAAAGCGGTAACATGCTACACTACTCTAATGCAAGTAGTATAGAGAAGAGTAGGCGATATCTGGTGATCAAAGGGGGGGCTTGCCTGGTTGCTCTGGCAAGAGAGAGGAGTCGTCAACTCCGTAGTCGTACTGGGTAGCAGCGGCGTCCGTCTCGGTGTCTATCGAGAGAAGAGGAGGGAGAAACAATAAATATTTAAGCAAGCATATGCATAGTGATGCATGACATGACAAGTAACGACGTTAGAGGTGCCCTAACGCGGTAGTAGGTGATACCGGTGAAGGGGGATAACATCCGGAAAAGTATCCCCGGTGTTTCGCGTTTTCGGGCAGAGGAGCCGGAGGGGGAAAGTTACGTGTTCGATAGGTTAGGGCGGTGTGGCGGACGAACGGGTTGCATATCCGTAATCGTCTCGTCGTTCTGAGCAACTTTCATGTAGAAAGTTTTTTCATCCAAGCTACGGTTTATTTTATATTAATTTTAAATGATTTAAATCATTTTTAAGATTAATTTAAATATTTTAAGTCAACATTATCCAGAACAGTGTTTGCTGACGTCATCATGACGTCAGCAGTCAACAGAGGCGTTGACTGGTCAACTGACGTGTGGGTCCCGTTCGTCATTGACTGTTTAGACTAATTAGGGTTTAACTAATCTAATTACTATTTAATTTAACTAACTAGTTAATAGATTAATTAAATAGGATTAATTAACTTAATTAATTAATTGATTTATTTATTTATTTATACTCATTTTTTTAAAAACGTTCTAGGGGCTAGGCCCCCTGTGTCATTGTGCCATGGGGTCTTTAGTGGGCGCTGGTGCTAGTGGGTTACGGGTGCTGGGTGCGTGGGCGCCAGCCCAGCAGGGTGTTCGCCCAGGCCCTCTGCGGCACAGCGGGGCGCCGGCGGCCACCGCAACCAGCTGCGGTAGCCGAAGGGGAAAAGAGCAGCATCATGGCAGCGCCGGCGCGGGGCGGCGGTGGTGGCGAGGTCGGACGTGCGCAGCCCTGGCGAAGCGGCGCGGCAGGGCAAGCCAGCAAGGCGGGCAGCGAGCCACAGGCGACAGAAGGAGTTCGGGGCGTCGTGGTCGACGGCGGGCATCGGACGCCGTAAGGCGCGGCAATCGACGTCGAGGGGGTGGGCTTCGGCAGCGGCGACAGTAGAAGCAAGCAGCCACG